>NC_057797.1:670553985-670853985 GCF_018294505.1 Triticum aestivum | reverse complement strand
ACCGGAAAACGGAGGAAACGGACCTCCTATGGTCGAAATGGGGGTCCTGATGATCGGGAGGGGTGTGGCGTACCGCAAAACGGAGGAAACGGACCTCCTACGGTCGAAACGGGGGTCCTGTTGATCAGGAGGGGTGTGGCATACTGTAAAATGGAGGAAACGGACTTGTGTTGGAGCGCTACGGTCGAAACGAGGATCCTGTTCATCAGGAGGGGTGTGGCATACCGCAAAACAGGACTCCACGGGATACTGTTCATCTCCACCGTCGACCCCTCCTGCCTCCACGAGCTACTGTTCATCCACCGTCGACCTCCTCCAGCCTCCACGGGCTCCTGTTCATCCAGCCTCCACCGCACGCTACTCCACCTGCTACTGTTCAACCACCACTCCACCGTCTACTGTTCATCCAGCCCTCCACACCACGGGGTCCTGTTCAACCACCCCTCCATGGGCTCCACCATCTACTGTTCATCCTGCCCTCCACACCACGGGGTCCTGTTCATCCACCCCTCCACGGGCACCCCTCCACCGTCTACTGTTCATCCAGCCCTCCACGACACCACGGGGGCCTGTTCATCCAGAGGCAATGCCACCGCTCACTGTTCATCCACCCCCCCCCCCCGGAACGCTCACTGTTCATCCCATCGATCGGCTTCAGTTAGCAGCAGTAGCCAAGGAATCGCTCGATCGGGTTCAGTTAACAGCCATCGATCGATCGCTCGGGTTCAGTAACGCATAGCCTGAAGTGCAATCTCTCGGGTTCAGTTAGAGCCAACGCCTCGCACACAAGCGCGTACGTGTACGAGAGAAACACGCATCGCTCGGCCCCCGACCTCCCACCGTAACCGGGAACTCCTTGAAATTTTCCTCCCCTCGCTTCTACCACGGTTTTTTCCGTCATGGACGGCCCAAAGAATGTCATGCAGCTGCGTCTCCAGCCCGCCCAGGACAAAAAGCCCATTTTCTGTCATGATTTTTTGTCATAGAAGTAGGAGCCCACCACATCTATGATGATACCGGGTTTTGTCACAATTATTGTCATAGAAGTGTCATATGTATGACAGGAAAAAAATTCGTTCGGCCCAAAGTGTCATGGATGTGTCTTTTTTTGTAGTGAATCTCTCATGGAACATTTCACCCTACCAGATCATTTCATAGATGCAGATGTGCAGAAAGTTAAGGACGCTGCTCTTAGGAAGATGGCAATTGCATTCAACAACCACAAGAAAACTATATGGACCAAGCACGTCGCAAGAGGAAAGAAGACACCATAATTCAAGGGAACACTTGAGAAACAAAGAGATCACTGGCCCACTTTCATGAAATTCAAGGAATCAGAATTAGCAAAGGAACGGTCAAGAGTAAACAAGCTCAATGCCACGAAAAAGGGGCATTTCCATATGCTGGGGCCAGGTGGCTACGCGGTGGCAATGCCTAAGTGGGATAAGTCTGACCAATAGATGGTGGATGCAGGGTTCACTCCAGTTACATTGAGCTGGCCGGAAAGGTGCATGACTTGGTTCTATGCGTAAGGGGGGTGTTGGACTCCTAGACGGGCAAGGTTTTGAAGAAGGCAAGTCTTAAAAGGAGCCGCCGACAAGTTACTTGTTGCAATAGAAGAGGCTCGAACGGGGGTGTTCACGCCCAACAGAGAGAACGATGAGCTTACACGCGCCCTGGGAAATCCTGAACACCCGGGAAGGACACGAGGCAAAGGTGTTGTTCCGTGGTATGAGGGGTTTGCGGACAGGAACACCGACTACAGAAGCCATGCGAGAAGGAAGGTGGAGGAGGAGAAGAAGAGGAAGCTGGAGGAGGAGCAGAGGAGGCAGGAAGCAGAACACCTTAAACGCCTAGAATCAAAGCACACGGAGTTGGCACTCCAATTCCACGGCAGCAACAGCAGATCGACTCACTTAGCCAAGAAAAGGGGTCTCGGCAGCAGCAGCAGCTAGCGGATGATCCCGCATGGGATAGCACCGTCCCATCCATGCCGAGAAGCAGCGTGGGTTCCGCCCCGGACGAGGCACTGCTGGATAGATACCCTGTGGATGACATCATGGAGAGCACTAATTGTGAGATACACTTCAAAATGAAGAACATATCCATGAAGGTGGCGGACGCCGTTGCTTATACAAATCCCCCTGAAGCAACCTTTCATTGCAACCCGATTCCAGCTGGCTATGCTCGTGTCGTGGTTGATGAAGTGGTGGACCAATATTCGGGGCTAGAGCTTGACATTCCTGGAGGTGACAAGGAGCACACACTGGGAGAGGCCATACATCATATCATACTATGGAGAAAGGATTGCATCATCTTTCCAGGGCCACTGACACCACGTCAGCCGGCTCCTACTCGAAGTCCGCCACCGTGTCAGCACACTCCCGCTCCTCCAAGTCACCAGCCACTGCCTCGGCACAGTCCTGCTCCTTCAAGTCCGTCAACGCGTCAGCCCACTCCTCCTCCTCCAAGACCAGCACTACGTCAGGCCACTCCTCCTGCTCCAAGTCCGGCACCACGTCAGCCCACTCCTCCTCCTCCAAGTCATCCCTGTTAGTCGTCTTCGCCGCCTCAGCAACAACGGAAGAGAGCCGTCGCAGCTATGGTGCGTAGCGGTACAAGTTGAGGTACATGATTAGGTACAGGAGGCAAGCGATTCCAATATGGTCCAAGCAGCCTCGCACCTCTTCCGAAGAGGCCTTACGACCTAACTCCAGAGGAAAAAGAAGCCAAAGTGCGAGCCCATTTGGACGCCCATTTTGGACCAAATCTAGCAACGCCACCAAAGGAGAAAGTGCCTGAGCATATCGTTGACCACTTTATTCATATGGCTGAATCACCACCTCCCAAGCCTGTTGACTCAGACTATGAGTGCCAAATCATAAAGGCACATCGAGCACAACAAAAGAAGGAGTCAAGCTCGAGCTCGAGCCAAGCAGCTGCCAGAAAAAGCGGGAAAACCGTTCCCCAGCTGGGAGAACAGGTGGTGCAATCGATCCCCCTGCTCATTACACCAACACATGCGACTACCGGCGCCGATCAGCTGGTAATAACCGACGAGCATAGAAGGCAGGCTGCAGAGCTCAGTATCATTGTTTATCAACTCCTAGATACCGTGCCCATGGATACACTTAGAGAGGAGGACATAAAACAGAAAGATGTCTGGGGCAAACCTTAGGTCAAGCCTGAGGAGGTCAAGAAGCTCTCAACGAGAATGTACGAATTGCATCAATGGTACATGGAAATTACCAAGACTACCAATCAAGAGTCCCTCATGATGAAAGTCAAGGAAGAGCATTACTTCAATGAGACAGCTCTGTCTGTTGAGTATACAGAACTGTTTCAGTTATTCAATCAAGACGCACTTGACAAATCTATCGTCAGTTGCTATTGTCTGTAAGTGATTTCTTTCTGTAATTTAAGTCTCAAGCTAGCTGTAGTGCTCGTTGATCATTACCTGTAATTATCCTCACTATATTCTTTTATGTGGTATTATGCAGGATGAAGATGTATGAAATGAAAAAAGCTGGACGCTATGACATTGGGTTCATTGACCCAAATACCATTAATAAAGAGACATCGACATATGAACGGTATAAAGCAGACGTGGAGAAAAACATGTTAGAGTTCTTGAAGCGCCTCAATACAAATCGAGATATACTACTTCCTTACAACTTCCAGTGAGTCACACTGTCTTCTACTACAAATTATGTTTTTGCTTACTAGCTAGATGTTAATAAGTGTAGAGGGTTTAGGGTAGTTGATGAGTGTTATGCACATGCCCGCTTAATTTATACATGCAATTCTATGCGCATGCAGTTACCACTAGATCTTGTTAGTCATTAAATGGAAGAAGGAACAGTTGAAGTATGGACTCACTACTTAAAGAACCTACTGACTACTCAAGCGTGAAGGGGATAGTCAACAGGTAATTCTAATCATTATTGAACTATATGTCGGCCTCTTTAGTTCGTCATTTCCTGAGATCAACTAATTAATTACTCCTTTTATTCATTTTCTTTGCCGGCGGGAAGGGCTTGGCAAAGGTTCATCAAAACGGTTCCAGGCGAATGGAAACAAAAGCTACATTGCTTTCGACCCAAGGTAAGTAATTAAGTATAGTACTAGCTAGCTACCATATGTTTAATTCTAGTTTCAATACCATTAATTAGCATGCTTGGTTAATTATTATCTGATTGAATCTATTCTCGTAAAGGCCATGAAGCAGGCGTCGGGGACTAATTTATGTGCATACTACGTTTGTGACAACATTCGCATGATAGCGTCCGAAAGGACCAAATCTGCTAGACAGTTATGGGTACGTTTGCCAGAACACTATTCACAATTTTTACATCATTATCGATGTCTAATCACACAACTAATACATGCATATTGATCTCCGTCTTAAAAGTTCAATGAGGTGCGGGATAAGCTCCTAGCGGAGGATCGTGTACGAGCAATTCAACAGGAAATAGCGGGATTTTTGCTCGATTAGGTCATAGATCCCAAAGGAGAATACCATTATCCGCTACCGCGGTAATGCTTCCATGTAGGAGAAATTGTATATACCAAATTGTATATGCATACATGTGTATGTGTGAATGGTGGTGCGAGAAATTCGATTATATATATATATATATATATATATATATATATATATATATATATATATATATATATATATATGATCGGTTCTATGAGAAATTTTATTTATATATGTGCATAACATGTACAATATGTAGTATCGTAAAAATACCAGCAAATGAAAATCAATTAAATGGAAAACACAAAATTAAAGGAAAAAGAAATCAGGAACCCAAAACCCCCCAAACCTTCTAGTACCGGTTGGTGTTACCAACCGGTACTAAAGGTCTCCCCGCCCCTGGCGCTGGCTCGTGCCACATGGTGGCCCTTTAGTGGCGGTTCGTGTTGAATCGGTACTAAAGGGGGACCATTAGTCCCCACCCTTTAGTGCTGGTTACAGAACCGACACTAAAGGGCCTTACGAACCAGTGATGCAGCCCAGTTCTGCACTAGTAGTCTGCCACAAAATTTCCCTATGCCCAGAGCACCGGAAATAATCAAAGATAAATAGCATAATTCTTCGACATCGAAAGATAAATATTCCAATGCAATAATAATTCAAGTATGAATATTATAATGCAGATATAAAGTTTTGAAATAAAATATTTCAATGTTGAATTCAACTTATTCGAACACAAGTTGTAGTTATCTCCTTCAAACACCCACAAATGCTCAACCGGGTCATTCTTAAGTTGCTCATAAGTTCCTTCATGGCGAATCTGCTGGTGCATTTGGGCGAAATCCTCAAACATCGCCGGATTTTGCTCCGGTAGATGGATATGATCACTCATCTCTTGAAACTACAGACCTTGGCAAACTCCTCACTCTTATCCTCCACAATTATGTTGTGCATGATTACACAAGTTGTCATCACCTCCCATAGTGTCTCTGAATCTCATAGTTTAGCAAGTCCGCGAACAACTGCAAAATGGGCTTGGAGCACTCCAAGTGCCCTCTCCACATCATTTTTAGCACCTTCTTGTTTTGTGGCAAAGTGCCATTTTTTGTTACCCTTGGCTTAGTGATGGTCTTGACGAAGGTCGCCCATGGAGGATACATACCATCACAAAGATAGTATCCCATGTTGTAAGCATGATCATTGGTGGTATATTGCATGTATGAGCTTCGTAAGCACACAACTTTGCAAACAATGGAGACAATTCCACCATGTTGATGTCATTGTCAGACCTAAGCATGCCAAAGATAGAGCTTCAAATTCATAGGTCTTGTGACGAAACTGCTTCAGGGATGAAGGTGTTTTTTCTACAATGGCGCTGGTATTGACCTTGTTGAGCATATGGGCGGTTCTTTCATTTTTAGTGCATGTAGAGGGCTGCAAGCATACCTAGAAACCCTCCTGATTCTTCAATTGCCATGAGCTTTGTTGTGTCTGTGGCATTTGGTTCTGTCAAGTACTTCGGTCCAAACACCTTGACCATTGCAGTAGCAAAATCTGACAGTGGCTTCAGATACATGCTTCCAGCCATCTAGAGGTATTCGTCCAATGAATCTGGGTCCGTGCCATATCAAGCATCCTCATAGAAGTGATGCACTTCTGATAACCAGAGAACCGAATGTTTCCAATGTCATCCCTCTGATCAACTTGAAGTAATCATCATTGGTACTAACACGATGGTAGATGTGTTCGAACACATGTCACCACACCCAAAATTGTGGCAGAAATAGGCTTCACATAGCGTATCGGGGGCAAAGCGGTCGTCGTACGATATCATATGGTGTTGTTCCCTCTCTCGCTTCAACACTTGATGTCCCATTGTTCAACCATTGTAATTGAGAAGATGCTCCTCCTCACACTCTGCGTCTTCAAGAATTACACCGATCGTCGCCATTTCAACATCACCTTCATCCTAAATAGACAAATATGAACACATGAACTCGATATAAAGGTACTCCTCGTTTGAATCAATCGTGTTCGCTTCAAAGCAGACAATGAGAACATAAAAAAATGCCAATGGCATTGGATTGAAAACTTGTCGGGTGTGGTGTCTGTTGGCGCCGCCTCCTCACGACGCCACTTCTTCTACCTCTCAACTCTCTCTTGTGGTTTCCCTCAAGACACACCATGAAAGGGAGCTCAACACAGATACACACACGCACACGGAAGAGCACAAAAGCTTTGCAAGTGGCTCTGCTCCTTGGTGTACACATGGGCTACATTTTTCTTCCAGCCCTCATAGCCACTTATCCCATTCATCTGGTCACTTAAATAGTAGATACAAGACTCACGCACACACGCCGGCCATCACACCCGGCCACTAACTGCACGTCCTCCATCCACTAACTAATCCTATCTACATGCACATACTAACAGGCCTTATCCTACTCCTAGCTAGAATCATTCCATCAGCCACTCGGCTAACAACTTATACATGCAGCCTAATCACCACAACATGCACGCCTATGCCCGGCCCTTGCTCAACCTCCTCTTAACGGCCAGAGGACTAGACCAACTCAATATGCACGTAGAGGACCACGCTCCAGCCTTAGTCGCACTTGCCGCATCACACGGCCACGTTGCCGCTGTGTCCCACACGTCCCGTGCACATCCGACACGTCCGATTGCACTAGTGCATCCCGCACATCCCGCGCGCACTTGACGTGACCGACCGCACCAGTGCATCCCGCACGTCCCATGCGCACCCGACGCGCCTGACCGTATCAGTGCATCCTGCACGTCCCGCACGCACCCGATAAGCCCGACCACACCAGACACCATGGCTTATTCCAACACACACCCCTTAAGCCACAACTGCGCCATCGTCGGAGTTAGGGTAGCTCCCGTTATCGATGTCGCCACGACCGTGGACTCGACCTAGTGCGCTGACGCCGATCACCACCATGCTTGCTTCGTCGTTTTCGGCGACATACGCCGAGCTCCTTCTCCGGCGACGACACATGCCTGGGCGTCCCTCGACAACAAATGTCGTCGATGCCATCACGCTCAAACGCAAGTCTTTTCGGACGCCGCTTCATGACATAGCACCGCGCCGCTGCGGCCTCTGCTGACGCGCCGCATCTCCATACCACGCGCCACTGTGCCTCCACGGTCGTCGCGCTGAGCTGTCGCGGCCTCTGCGCCACCGCGTACATCCTTCGCGACCGCCGCTGCTCCTCGCGCTTGCCGCGGAAGCGCCGCACGCCACGGCCGCCTCTCGAACCTAGTCGCTTTGATGCCAATTGTTGTCGCCGCCTCCTCATGGCGCCAATTCTTCTACCTCTCAACTCTCTTGTGGTTTCCCTCAACACACACCATGGAAGGGAGCTCAACACAGATACACACACGCACAAGGAAGAGCACAAAAGCTTTGCGAGTGGCTCTGCTCCTTGGCGTACACATGGGCTACATTTTTCTTCCAGCCCTCACAGCCACTTATCCGATTCATCTGATCACTTAAATAGTAGATACAAGACTCACGCACACACGCCGGGCCATCAACCCGGCCACTAACTGCACGTCCTCCATCCACTAGCTTTTTTTTTTTTTGAGAAAGTCCTCCATCCACTAACTAATCCTATCTACATGCACGTATTGACAGGCCTTATCCTACTCCTAGCTAGAATCATTCCAGCAACCACAAGACTCGGCTAACAACTTATGCATGCAGCCTAATCACTACAACATGTACGCCTATGCCCGGCCCTTGCCCAACTTCCTCTTAACGGCCAGAGGACTAGACCAACTCAATATGCACGTAGAGGCCCACGCTCCAGCCTTGGTCGACGCGTCCGATCGCACCAGTGCATCCCGCATGTCCCGCGCGCATCCGACGCGTTCGACAAACCCGACCGCGCCAGATGTCGTGGCTTATTCCAACAGTGTCCGCCACCATGGGTGTCGTCGGCAGGGCGGAGGATACCTGGGTTGCGACCGAATATGGGGTGAAACGACGATGTAGGAAAAACCTTGCGGACGCCTAGGTGGGGGTGGTGGAGGTCTGAAAATGCTTGACCGGCATGAGAGGTGGTACAAAGGCGGCGGCCGGGTCTGTTAGCATGGATACATAGCACACGAAGATGGATGGACTAGGGAGCAATGCGGGCTCCGGATGGGGCTTTTGGATGGACCGGAGTATCGTAGTCCGATGTGGTGGACGTATGGAGCATTTTGGACGTAAGGACAAATTAGGCAACCCCGTTTAATGGCAAAAAGTGTCTGAACCGTCCGATCCAGGTATTAATGGGCGATTTGGTGAGCCAAGTCGGAGTTACCCTTAATGATAAATGTTTGGTTTTCTTCATTTGGCAATAGACAGTTGAAGCATTTGTACGGGCTTTAGCGTCCTGTCACCTGGCAATATACTTATCGACAAAATGTATTCAGTTTTTTTGCAGACCCTGTTTTTTGAGCTGGAAAATGAACCATATATTGATTCGTAGAACACGATAGGCATATATAAGTGTCTGTTTTTCTTCTTAAGCACAAAGGTCTCGCTGATTGTCATTAATAGAAACCAAAGATTATACACACTAAATAATACCCCGCACTTTGCCGCATCATTTGATATATAGTTTCTAAATGTTGTGTATAATACTAATTTAGTCCTTATGATTTAAACTATACGAACAATTTCTATGTAATCAAAAAAACTTCATATGATAATTTGTGCACGTCACATTTAAATACAATGTGATTTAAAACTCACTTGGGATGCACTAATGCATGTTGCGTGGTAGAGACTTCTAATGCGTAGATCAGGCAGATGCTAGTGGTTCAAGCTAATAACTCTGACGAACTAAATGATGTGGAAACACGTTTTGTTTTTGTTTTTTCCTCGCCTATGCATAGCTTTGGTTTTTATGAGTACAATTTGCCGGCGTATTTTTGGTGCGTGTGTTGACGTTGGTTATGTGCATTCTAACTATGCAGAGGCCGGATGTGTGCTCATTGTGTTCATATCCTCTTGATGTTTCACTTTGAGTTAATAAAATCCACCTTTGTACAAAAAAATAGTGGGGATGACTCTCATGTATACTTGATGATACCTCGCACGCCATTACGAGAATATTCTGCATTATATTCAATATTATCTTATTATAATATCAGAACTAAAACTAAATAAGTACATAGGTTTATTGGGTGTGCTTCCTTTTCCAATGCTTGGTGCATGTTGACGTGGCGCACTTATATGTCGAGAAAATAGGTTAGTGAAGACTTAACTATTTTGATATACAAGATTTATATGATACTTGATTATATGGAAGATGAATATTTAGAGTAATTAATTTATTGTGTTTGATTATTTACATTTGTAAAATACTTGTTAAATATAAATATCGTAATAGAATGGAAATTTCCATGCATGTTTGCAATTTAAGTTTGTTTTTCTTATGCATGATTCATGTTAAGATGTATATTTTTCTGCACATGACTCTGCTGAGATGACATGCATGCATGTTGCGAGAAATAGGTTAGCGGGAATAGTTTTCTTAAATATAGAAGATATATAAGATAAATGACATCCGATAACATTGAACCACGGCCATATACTTATTCATAGCTACCTCTGTTTACGTCGACTTCAGTAGTCCTAGCTTACTCGTGACCTGGGCCTGTGACTGGGGACGCCGTGCCCTCTAGACAGCCAAACGTGCTCAAATGCAGTCAAATGGTGGAAGCTCGGCACGTCAAGGTCTTTGTGGCCACATCAAATCAAAGTTGAAACCGACCGATCTGTAAGTCAAGCAATAATGTGCATCGACATAAATACGTGTACGGTGAGTCATCAAAACTATGTGCGTGTGGTGGGAGCGTGCAATCACAAACGGCTGAAAGACTCTTGTAGCGACGCGAACCTGTCCGCCTCACGAGTGCTTGCTACTGCAACGCTAGTACTTTGCTTCCAATATATGTGGTTTTGAGGCTATATGTGGAATTACATGAAAATCACCATTAGGAAAACGAATAATGATTTGGGCAACAATATTTCTTCTGGTGAAGCTATTTCACGATAAGACTTTTTTTACTGGCAATATTTTCTTTCCAGTTAAAAAACAATATTTTCTTTCACTTTTGTTTTTTCATTCATTCATCCCTTTTTTTCGTGGTTGTTTGATGTAAATTTTTGTCGCTGCTGCTGCTTGTGTGTAGCTTGTGATATCAGTTTATGTGACATTGCCAACTGGGTATTCACAAGAATTACCTTTTTTCTTTCGTAAAACACATTGCAAAATGTGAGAGGACACTTATAGCACACACATCCAGAGGCACGAATATTTGTGGACTGTCCGTTTGTGTCGCTATTCGCAAAGTGGACTGGTCCCCTCACTAGTAGAAAAAGGGCCATTGGTCCCAGTTCGTAAGGCCCATCAGTCCCGGTTGACGAATCGGGACTAAAGGGTTGTTACTAATGCGCTAGGCCTTTAGTCCCGATTCTTACACGGACCGGGACAGATAGGCCTCCACGTGGCTGCTGCGGCGAGCCCAGGCAGGAGGGCCTTTGGTCCCGGTTGGTGGCACCAATCGGGACCAAAAGGCATCCACGCATCACCAGCTGGCAGGAGCTGAAGTTTTTGTTTTTTAAAGAGGGTGGTTTAGGGGTTTTGGAGATTAATTTAGGTTGTTAGCTAGCTAATAAAGAGAAGTGTCCTCTCTTATTTTCGTGCTTGGTTTTCAACGCTACTGCTATGCCTAAACATGGCTTAGATTGAAGTGAAGGCAATATGTGGTGCATGTCGAAAGTAATACTAATCCTAATTAACTTGATCAAATTTGGATTGTACTACTTTCGACATGCACCATATGCATGTTGCCTTCACTTCAAATCAATTCATGTTCATTTCACCCACTGATATATAATAACTCTTCATGCTCGCATCATGCATCATCATAATAACAAGTCTGACTAATCATCATCATACAACTTCTACTCGTTATTAATAATAAGTCATAATATTATCATCCTCATAGTCATCGAACCAACCCTACTTAATTGTTCTTAACACATGATCATCAGTATTAGCTAGGTAGGACTTAAATACACTCTTTAAGGCAAAATAGCATAAAACAATATATACACCGTTTCTCCATTATGGAGAATGGGGATCATCATGTCTCCAATTCCTTGCGCTTCGCTTCCTTTTACTTTCAAGAACCTCCTTACGACTGTTCATATATTTTTTCCATTCTTTGATTAGCATGTCTCCATTTCTTTTAGAAATCCGGTATGGACAGTTCAGATTCGTAGGATGACCTGGATGTATGTTCAAAACATCAAGGCTACCATTCTGATACATCAAATGAGGCACACAATCGATCGGGATTCTCTGTTGAAAAACACAATAATAACTTCATAGTTAGCAATGATGTACTAGTTTTAGAAGTATGCAAAATATGCACGGATGTCGTAATAGTAAAAAAATCTTATCAAGGTATCTCCATGGTAGTTACTGTGGTTCAACACGTGCACTAGTTGCATGTATTGACCATAATGTTGAGGAGTTTAATTGTAGATATTGTAATTCTCAATATTAGTACAAAATGCGATCAGATAATTTTTCTCCTGATAAGTTAATTCGGAGCCATCGGTGTAGTGGGTTTTGTCTACCATCTTCCGCACATTCTTTGAACAATGAAAATAAGCTGTCAACTATTTTGAAATAAACAATATAAATTAGTTAATAACTATTTTGAGAAACTCACATAGCGGTAGAATTGAAGGCGTATCAACAAGGACCCAAATGTCCATATTGTCTTGCTCGATTTCAGGATCACCAAGATTCATGGTGACAAGCATATCCTCATGAAAACCATACATCTTGCAAAGTGCTTTCCATTTTTTGCAACCAAAATGGGTTACGCTCTCAGAATTGTACAATTTTACTTTGAAATCCATACCATGATGGGTCCTTAGGTGATTTTTCTTTGTTTCCATCCTTTCATGGTCTTCAAAACCCATCATCTCCAAGACATAGCGTCTTACATGGCATGGGATAAGCTAGTCGAATTGTAAAAGATGAAAATTACACATTGAAATAGTTGAAGTCACGCTTAATTATACAAAAAACACTTGTCGTCGTTGCGTACCATTTCAACATCGAAGGTCTCCTCGAGCTTAATGTTGAAGCGCCGATCTTCGTCTAGGTGTGTCCTGTTGCACAGACCTCGGTCGTCGTGGCACCAGTCGCATTCCCCCGGGAGACTTTCATCGTCCGAGTACGACATTTCCTACATCATATGAGCATTCAAACTTGATGGCCATTACATTTCAATGGTTGAAAATATGAGCAAAAACATTTCAAAATATCTTATAGGACTCATATTGACACGGAGATTTGGCTGGTCTCACCTCGAGGTCGGAGGGAGGTCGGTGACGGGGACGACGGCAGGGATGATGGAGCGGGCTCCTAGATTTCTGTAAAAACAAAAACCCTATAAGCTATCAAACTAATCAAATGCATACACCTTGCATAGTGCTCTCCAATTTTAGCATTCAAAGTAGGAGTAGTTTTCCAATTTGAGCATTCAATAAGCAAAACCAAATCGTAAAATAAAGTAGTATTCAAATTAGCATGCATTCAATTATAAGCAAAACTACATCATCTCTTGCGTCCGTACATCGTCAAATATTATCACTAATACACCTCGAATACTATCATACATATAGCATCGCTAATACAGCTAGAACCGTAGCGCCCGACGGGTATCGGCGCGGGCGATGGACACCCAAAGAGAAGGAACCATCATAGGATCATAGCTCCAGTGAGATCCCTGAAGAACCTGCCAGGTATTGTCGAACCTGCCCTCCAACGCAACCATGTAGCGACGGACGTGCTCATCCTCCTCGCCGACACCATGACGTGCCACCTCCGCGGTGTCCGGAAGCCTCGGCACCGTCACTGGCCCACGCGACCGCCACCGAACAAGGATCGGGTCAACGACGGGCTGACTCCTCACCAACCTACGCCCCCTGAAAGGTAGCACCTCCCAATACCAGCCCGGCGGAGCCCAGTCCTGGACATGGCCCCTCTGATCAAGCCGGCCACCTCCGCCGAGTCGACGATGAGGATGCGGGTTAGGCATCGTCGACGTCGATGCGGGAATAATTTCTTGAACTAAAAAAATAAACTAGTTCTATTAAGTTTCTTGCTAAAAATAAACTATTTCTATAGTAAAATAAAGTAGTTTTATTAAATCAACTAGTTCAACTACTAAGCACTTACTATAAATAAAATATAGTAGTACTTACTAAAAATAAACTACTTCTATATTAAAATGAAGTAGTTTTATTAAATCAACTAGTTCAACTACTAAGCACTTATTATAAATAAAATAAAGTAGTACTTACTAAAAATAAACTACTTCTATAATAAAATAAATTAGTTTTATTAAATCAACTAGTTCAACTACTAAGCACTTACTATAAATAAAATAAAGTAGTACTTACTAAAAATAAACTAGTTTAACTAGTTCTTCTATTATTTATCGACCCCCCCCCCCCTCATGTCGAAGTTATCGGGGAGGGGGTATATCGACAACGACATACCCGATAAAAAATTAAGAAGAGGAAGAGGAAGAAGAAAAAGAGGAGAAGAAGAAATGAATTCCTTTCTTCTTCTCCTCTATTTTTTTCTTCTTTTTTCCTCTTCTTATTTATTTCTCCACTTCTTCATCTCCTCTTCTTCTCCTTCTTTTTCTCCTTCTTTTTCTCCTTCTTCCTCTTCTTATTTTCCTTTTTCCTCTCCTTCTTTTTCTTCTTCTTCCTTCTTCCTCTTTTCTTCCTTTGCATTATTTTAATTTTTCCTCTTCGATCCACTAACCTAGAATCTACTATCGTAAAATGCACTAACAATAGAACTAATAACCTAAAATGCACTAAATCAACTAACCTTAAATGTAACTTTTGCAAAAAAAATTCTAAATATGCACACACACATATATATATGAACATATATATACATAAATTGGCAAAAACAATTCTATGAACAAAAAAATCATACATCAATGCATACATATACATGGATCATACATACATCTGCATATGTAAGTGCATCCAGTGCCCCTTAGTGATTTTGGTGTATTGAAGACTTATGAGTTAAGGGACTAATGCATTTGTGAGTGTACACATGTCTATAAGTCTATGAGGAGTTTGATATTTACAGAGAAAGTTGACCCCTAAAAATGAAGTCTTCGACTGAAGACTTTAGATTTCTGAAGACTTTGAAAGTGAAGAAATTGGTGTGACCTTGAAGACTTGGTATTCATTCGAGGAACATGAAGCGTGAAGACTTTTGTTTTCGTAGTTTCATTTTCTCTTTCTTGAGTCATAGGAAACAATGTACTGTTAAAGGGGGTCGAGGAAATACTAAGGAAAATTTTCCATGTGATGCTCAACTCAAATCCTACACCTACCAATCCCTTCGAGTGAAGCCATTGGAAATCTCACACAGTTCGGTCATATTCTTCAGTGACAGAGACGAAGTTCTTCTAGTCTGTGAGGAATTTGTTCTGACTATGGAGTTAGGAATTCGCCAGTGCGGATTGCCTACACAGTGAGGAACATGGTAGCCCTGAGGATTTCGCCACTCAAAAGTCCGACCGTTGTTGTGCTATGCGTCAGCTGTCCCAAAATATCTATCCACCTAACGGTCTTATCATTGAAGGGCATTTATGTATTATCATGTCAGGCTGCTCCCTAGGCTAAAGATAGCCGCCCCCTACAACCACTAGCTGGTTGGATGCTCCGAGAGAAACCGACACTTGTCATTTGAGAGCAACCCATCCTCCGAGGACTTTGAGCGAAAACCATCAAGTGAGGAAAACCCAAACCCAAACACCTACAAACCCCAAGTGATTGAGCATCACTGAAGAGATTGATCCTGTGTGGATCCAGCGCTTGTTACCTTTGAAGACTGTGCTTCTTCCAGACGGTTAGGCGTCATGGTCTAGAGCATCCAAGAGGAATTGTGCATCGCCGAGTGACCAAGTTTGTGAAGGTTCGGAAGTCACCTGAAGACTTACCACGAGTGATTGGGCGAGATCTGTGTGACCTTAGCTCAAGGGGAATACGGTGAGGACTAAGTGTCCTGAGCTGCGTGTTCAGGACTGGGTGTCCGGGACTGTGTGTCCTTAGGTTTAAATACCTAGCCGCCCTAACCAGACGTACAACTAAGACAACAGTTGGAACTAGTCTACCAAATCATTGTCTTCACCAAGATTACTGGTTCTATTTCCTCAACTCTTTCATTTCCTCATAACTATGTTGTGTGCTTGTTCATATCTGTGCTTGAAGACTTTGACTGAAGATTTTCTCAATTTCCTCAGTTCAATTTCTTCAGTCTGTTTGTCTTCATCCTATGTCATTCTGTGCTTACGCTTTCTGTACTTTGTGCATGTCTTCATTTCATCATGATGACTATGCTTGTGTTCTGTTATGTTTACTTTTGAGTACTTATTCCGCTGCTACTAATTCTTCACTAAGGAATTTCCTCACCTGCAAATTCCTCAATGAAGAATTCATAAAAATCGCCTATTCACCCCCCTCTAGTCGATATAACGCACTTTCAATTGGTATCAGAGCAAGGTACTCCCTTGTTCTGTGTGATTTTGGTTTAACCGCCTGGAGTTTTAGTTATGTCGACCGCAGGTATGATCAAGGTCTCTGCTGGGTGTCCTACCTTCGATGGGACGGACTATCCCTATTGGAAGAATAAGATGCGAATGCATCTTGAGGCAATTGATAACGATCTCTGGTATGCTGTGGAAAATGGTGTTCCCTCAGTCACACCATCTCTGAATGCTGCTGATGTGAAGAGATTCAAGCAACTCGATTCTCAAGCAAAGAATATCATATGTGGCCATCTAAGCAAAGGACAGTATGGAAGAGTGAGTGCTTTGCAAACTGCTAAGCTTATCTGGGATAGACTTTCCAAAGTGAATGAAGGAGTCTCAACACAGCGTGACTCTCGAGTTGATGTTTTTCGCAATCTCTTCAACCGCTTCAAAAACTCGACAATGAAAATGTTTAACAAACCTTCGATCGCCTCACTAACATCTCAAATGAGCTTCAAGCACTTGGTGCCACTGACATCACCGACCATGAGGTGGTGAAGAAATTGCTGAGATCGCTTGATTCCTCATTTGACACTCTAGCATTGATGATACAAGAACGTGCTGATTACAAGTCACTTGATTCCGCTAATATTCTCGAGAGGCTAAATACTCATGAGTTCCAACTTGCTGAAAAAAGAGATCTCTATGGTTCGAGCTATGGCAGATCACGTGCACTAAAGGCCAAGGCAGTATCTGAGTCTGAAGATGAAGACTCTGGTAGCAGCCTTGGTGATCCTGAAGAACTAAGCCATGAGTTAGCACTGCGCGTGAAGTTCCAAAAGTTCTCAAGGCGTGGTCGCTTTGGAAGACCCTCAAGGAGCAATGATTCATCATCAAGTGACTACAAGAGGAGGCTCTGTCACAAATGCAAGAAACCTGGACATTACCTTCAAGATTGTCCTCAATGGGAAAAGGAATCGAAGAAGAAGAAATACAAGGATTACAGTTCTGATGATGCGAAGAAAAAGAAGAAATCCTCAAAATCTTCATCATCAAAATCCTCATCTCACAAGAAGAGCAGCTCCAAGAAGGCTAGGGCATTCATTGGCAAGGAAATGGACTCTGAGTCTGAATCTAAAGAAAATGAGGAAGAGGAGGCATCTGAGGAGTCCGAATCTGGAGTGGCGAGCCTAGCCCTCGCTACTGCATTCATCAGCAAGTCTATCTTCAACACTGAAGAAAATGACCTCACCAACAAGGCTGATGAAGGCGATGATGACTACGCTCCCACCTATTGCTTCATGGCAAAGGGTGCCAAGGTACTTAAATATACCTCCTCTGAATCAAGTGATAATGAATCTGATGAAAACCTTAAGCCCAGCTATTCTAAACTTGCTAAGATTGCTGTAAAACAACAAAGGGATTTTGAAAAGGTTCAAAACATGCTAGACAAAAGTGATGATATGTTGGGTGAAGAAATGGATCGCACTTAAGCCTTGACTGAAAATCTTCAGAGACTTCAGACTAGGTTTGACAACCTTCAAGGTCATCATAACACTATCTTATCTGATCATGAGAAGCTTTCTTATGAATTTCTTCAAAGAAAGCAAGACCTTGAGAAGCTAAGAGTGAGTTATGAAGATCTTCAGAAGGAGCACGATTCATTACTTTCTCAACAAATCAGCGCTTCTCAGGAAGAATTTGTTCCTCCTTGTTTGAAATGCATTGAACGTGAATCTACTAATTCTTCACCTGAATGTTCAAATGCTTCTAATGCTACAAATTCTTCACCTTCCTCTGCTATCACTAATTCCTCATCTGAGGACACTGCTAGTATCACTGATGATGCATGGTTGAAGGAATTGTACATGACATGCATGTACAAAAGCCTCAAAGGGCATCAGACTCTTTGTGATGTGCTTAAAAAGCAAATCCTCAACAGAAACCCTAAGAAAGAGGGTATTGCCTTTGAGAGGAAACTCAATGCCGATGGTACATATTGGAAGCCTGAGCAGTACCCCGAAACTACATGGGTTGCTGCAAAGGGACCTCCAGTTGATCCATCTAACTTATCTAGATTTGCATGTGAATCTCCTCATTCTGATGATGAGTCATTTGACTCCAACTATAAACTGTTCAAAAATCAGAATGGTGAAGTATTTGCTAGATATGTTGGCACTAACTGCAGGAATGGTTCCCCTATGAAAAAAATCTGGGTTCCCAAAAGGTTCCTTGAAAGTCTTCAGGTGAATGTCCTCAGGACACCACCTGTGAAGAATAGGAACCCCAGAGAAAATTCTTCGTATGGACCAAATTCTTCATATGGATCCAAGTCCTCATATGAATATCATCATGCTAACAACTCTGTTTCGCAGGGAAGAGCTAAGGGCTATGAATATGAGCATTATTCTTCTAATCATCATGTTCATATCTCCTCGAAGAATTTCTCTTCTTATTCATATGGTTATCCTAACTCCTCTTATGTGAAACGAAATGGACTGACTTCTATGCCACCATTCTCGTATGGAGCTCGCAGAGTGATGAACTCTTTGCCACCCCTTTAGATGTGGGTGGTGAAGAAAAAGAACTAATCTTTTCTGCAGGGTCAGGTCTCCAGACGTACGTAATCGTCTGAAGAATCTGCTGGAGACCTGAGTATGCCTGAAAGGATGCGGACTAATCATGAAGAAATGAACTTTCATTTCTCACGTCCTCATACTGCTTTATCTGTTCTTTTGCTTGATGAAATTGATCTGATGAATTGATGTCATATTCTTCACTGATGAAGTATATGAGTTCGTAAGTTGCACTAATTCATCTGCAGGATGATCAACCCAAAGCCACTGAGTAGGTCCTCGATAGTGAATGTACAAATCACATGACTGGTGACAAGAATCTATTGATGGATGCTCCATTATCTCCGTCGCATCTGAAGGATATCATCTTTGCCGACAAAGGCAAAGTTCAGGTATTGGGTCTAGGTAAGGTTACGATCACAAAGGATTGACACATGGACAAAGTCATGCTTGTCGAGTCCTTAGGATACAACCTCATGTCTGTCTCAATGCTTTGCGATCTCGATATGGTTGTTGTCTTTGGCAAGTACCGTTGTGTTGTGGTCAATGTTGGGGATATCGCTTATCGGGAACTTATCGGCCGACCCATGATAAGGGGTAAATCGGGCAGTTTATCGGCATATCGGTCAATTTATCGCCATATCGGTTGATTTATCGGCCGATTTATCTTATCGGCTGTTGGAGTAAATAGCCATGGGTAGCCTAGCCGGCTTCCCCTGGCCCTTCTGAAAAAATTACGAGCCCGTCCGGCTCTCAGGAATCCAAGACATGGGGCCGCCTTCCCCTTGTTGGCTGTCACCCAGGCCAGCTCGAAGAAGGTGGCCCGACTTTACCCCTCATGAAGAAAACCATGGGAGGCCGACTCGAAGAAGCCGGCTCCAAGATGCCGACTCCAAGAAGCCGGCCATGAGGAGGCCGACTCCAAGAAGCCGGCTCCCATAAAGCGGTCGAGACCGTACCCTCAAAGTTTGCACCCACCTAACGGTGGTGCGACGGGGCGTGGCTACAGTGAAGCCTGCCACCCCCGAATCCCGGAGCACGCCTGGCACAGTGCGCCGTACGGAGTAGGCATGACCCGTCCGGCGCGGCACTGTTGCCATGTTGACCTTGGGGTCACCCACGACGGGCCGCCAGCGTGGCCCACAAATGGTGGGCCCCTTCGGGCAGAGAGATGCCCGAAGGCGGCCACGCCTCCAACCAGTCGGCCCCAGACAGAGCCGGCTCCCCGCAGCCGGCTTGCTGCCTCCCTCAAAGAAGACGCCCCATTAAGGAGACAAGACGCGGTGAGGCTACAGTCATCGCCTGACGGGCGGCGGCACTGTAGTCGTGCCTACCACGACGAAGCGCACGTCACCAAGATGGAGCCATAGTAACCAACCACCGACCAGGCCCTGGACGGTGGGGCCTACTTGTCGACCAAGGGGCCGGCAGCCGGCGGGACCTACCAGTCGGCGGGCCCCAGCAGCCGGCGCTGAAGCCGGCGAGTGCAGTCATAGACGGCTGGGCCCCGCGCCCAGTCGGATTACCATTGTACCCCCGGGGGGTAGGCCTATATAAACCCCCCGGGGCACCCATGCAAAGGGTTCGACCCCCTGCTAGTCTTAGACACCACACAAGGAGAGGAAGCAGGCTAGCCGTGCCCTTCTTCCTCCACCCACCAAACGGCTCAAGGAGCATTGTGTAGTTACTTGTTCATCTAGTGATCATGCGGAGACCCCGCAGAGTAGCAGTAGGGGTGTTATCTCCACGGAGAGCCCCGAAGCTGGGTAAGATCCGCCGGCGTGCATGTCTTCGCCTTATCCCGTTTCCAAGCACCGGCGATGTCTTACTGGCTCCCACAATGATAAGCCACCCGTTGTCATATGTCGCACCCACCACCCAACATTTGGCGCCCACCGTGGGGCCAGGTGCACCGTCGTCCAGAGACCTGTTCTGGACGGGAACCTTATTCCTCCCCCGCGAGCGTAGCCAGCCCGGCACGCCCGATGGCGCTTGCCACGACGCGCTGCAAGGCGTCACCAGCGTCTGCGCGGTGAGCAGCCTCGCCGATTTCCTCGACGAAACCCTCATCTCCGACGAGCTCGCCTCCGATGCGGGCACCGACCACCTCGCCAACCTTCTCGGCCAGCTCCATGTCTCCAGCGAGCCCGCTGTGGACCTGGAGTCGGTTGGCTCCACCGACCCGATGCCTGTCGACTCTGACACGGCCTCCTACGACACCTTTCCCACCGATGTCACGATCTACAACGACCCGCTCCCTCGAGCCGACGGCTGGGATACTGTCACCTCCGAAGTGATGGTTGTCGGCCACGGCGGCCCAGCCGGCGACAGCGCCCACGACGCCCCGCACGCGGCGGCCCATGACTTGTCCACCCCCCTCCCGGCTGATGCCGACGACGAAGCACTGGAGGCACGCCGCCTCGCCCTCGTCGCAGAGGGCCGGAGGCTGGCTTCCGTAAGACGCCTCACTGAGGCCTATCAGCGTGAAGCTGACTGCGCCGCCTTCGGCACGCCGGCCCTAGGCGGGCCAAGCCGGGCCGGCCTTGTCAAGCAACACGGTGCCGTCATCGCCGACACGCTGGGAGTTGACCGCCCGGTTTATGCTACTCCGCTCGAGAACTTACGTGCCGCCAAGGCGGCCGTAGACGAGTTGGACGGCTTGGAGGCCGAAGACCTCCCCCACATGACCCGGCACATCCAACAACTGATCAACGCAGCCGCGCAGTGGCACGAAGCAGACGCCCGCGCAGGAAGCCCTCCCCCGCGCCGAGATCACGGCGCGACATCCCGGACGCCGGCTACGAGCAACACCCGCGCGCGGCGCGAGAAAGAGCAGACTGCCAGCTGCAGCCGGACCCGAATCTCCATCGAGCGAGACGCGGACGGCCATCCCCGAGCCATGGAATGGCGGGGCAACCCACCTCCGCCTCGACCCCGTGGAGAGAGATATCCCACCCCGCCGCCAGTGGCGCACCCGACTCTCAGCGGCCGACTGGGTCGCCGCGAAGGAGTCGGCGAGAATGACGCCCGCCATCGGATCGACCGCCTGGTGTGATCCCTGGCATTGGAAGAAGAAGACGATGTCGGCCCGCCTTGTTTCAGCCCCCGCATCCGCGACGAGCCCTTCCCCAAAGGGTTCTCGCTCCCAAGAGACACGCCCAAGTACAACGGCTCCGTGAAGCCGGAAGACTAGTTGATCGACTACTCCACGGCGGTCAGCATAGCCAATGGCAACCGGCGCGTTGCCGTGAAGTACGTGCCCCTCATGCTGCAAGGCACGGCGCGGACCTGGCTCAACAGCCTCAAGCCTCTCAGCATCAATAGCTGGCTAGATTTCACCGAAGCTTTCATCCGCAACTTCACCAGCACCTACAAGCGGGCTCCCAAGCCTAGACGGCTCTCCTTGTGCGTACAAGGCCTCGCCGAGTCCACTCGCGACTACCTCACGCGTTGGGCCGAGCTCCGCAACTCTTGCGAAGGGGTGCACGAGGTGCAAGCCATAGAATACTTCACAGCCGGATGCCGAGAAGGCACCCTCCTCAAGCACAAGCTCCTCTGCGACGAGCCGACTACCCTTGACGAGCTTCTGGACATAGCGGACAAGTACGCCACCGCTGACTCCTCGATGAAGACCGAGCTTCGGGTAGACGCGTCCGGGAAACTACTTAACCCGGCGCCCAAGACACCGGCTGGGGATTCCGACCGACGCCCGCACTCGAACGACCACAAGCGCAAGGGCCCCGCGCCGCCTCCCGCCAGTCGGCAGGTGGCCACAGTTGAAGACGTGCCGCCTGAAGGGCGGCCCGCGCCCAAGAAACCCAAGGGCGGCCGACCGGCTTGGCAGCCGGCCTTCTCCTACGAGCAAACTCTCGATGCCCCGTGCAAGTTTCACAGCGGCGCGAAGCCGTCCAACCACACAACCCAGAAGTGCCATTGGCTCACCCGAATCTCTAAGGGCGAGGGGCTCGTGCCGCCTCCGCCTGCCGGCCCGCCGCCTCCGGCCCCGCCGCCTCCGGCCGCTCGGCCCGCAGTCGGAGCCGTGCACGACGAATTCCCCGACGAGCAAGCAACCTACATCGTCTTTACAAGCCACCCCGAAGACCGGCACAGTAGGCGCCGAGAGCACCAGGAAGTCAGCATGGTCGCTGCCAACCCTGCCGGACACATGCATTGGTCAGAAAAGCCCATCAGCTGGAGCCGGGCCGACCATCCAGAGGTGATGCCGTCTCCCGGCTCTTATGCTTTGGTCCTGGAAGCCACCCTTGCAACGGACAGACGCGCCGCCCGCTTCTCCCGTGTGTTGATAGACGGCGGGAGCAGCATCAACATCCTGTACCGTGACACCCTGGAGAAGCTAAACGTCAAGACGAAGCAGCTCATGCCTACCCGGACAGTATTTCATGGCATCGTACCCAGCCTGTCTTGCGCCCTCATTGGCAAGATCAAGATCGATGTACTTTTCGGGGACAAGGAGCATTTCCGCCGGGAAGCGATCTGGTTTGAAGTGGTGGACCTGGAGAGCCCTTACCATGCATTGCTTGGTCGACCTGCCTTGGCCAAATTCATGGCAGTTCCCCACTATGCATACCTCAAGATGAAGATACTAAGCACCAAAGGCGTCATCACCGTAGCCGGCGATTACAAGAAGTCCTCTGAGTGCGCGGCAGCCAGCAGCCGGCTGGCCGAGTCCCTTGTGATTGCCGAGGAAAAGAAGATGTTGGACCGAGTCGTGGCCATAGCCGGCAAGCAGTCGGCCGTGTCCCCCGACCCCAAGGAGCATGATACTCAAGGATCTTTCCAGCCGGCCAAGGAGATGAAGAAGATACCTCTTGACCCCGAGCATCCAGAGAGGTTTGCCGTCATCGGGGCAAACCTGAACAGCAAATAGGAAGGCGAGCTCGCCGATTTCCTCCGTGAGAATCGGGACATCTTCGCATGGTCCCCCAAGGACATGCCGGGTGTTCCGAGGAAATTCACCGAGCACAAACTACATGTTCGAGAAGACGCAAAGCCAGTCAAACAACCCCTTCACCGACTGTCGGAGGAGAAACGCGGGATTGTAGGGGAGGAGATAGCCCGGCTCCTGGAAGCCGGCTTTATTATGGAAGTTTTCTTTCCAGAGTGGCTCGCCAACCCGGTCCTCGTGCTAAAGAAGAACAACAAGTGGCGCATGTGCATAGACTACACAAGCCTCAACAAGGCCTACCCCAAAGATCCCTTTGCCCTACCAAGGATAGACCAAGTGATAGACTCCACAGCCGGATGCGAGCTGTTGAGTTTCTTGGATGCTTACTCCGGATATCACCAGATAAAGCTGGATCCGGATGACTGCCTGAAGACCGCCTTCATCACGCCATTTGGAGCCTTCTATTACCTGACTATGACATTTGGCTTAAGAAATGCTGGTGCCACTTTTCAGCGTTGCATGCAGAAGTGCCTCCTCAAGCAGCTCGGCAGAAACGCTCATGTTTACGTGGACGACATCATGGTGAAGACGAAGAAGCGCGGCACCTTGCTGGGAGACCTCAAGGAAACGTTTGAGAACCTGCGCCGATTTCAAATCAAGCTCAACCCCGAGAAATGCATGTTCGGAGTGCCAGCCGGCCAGCTCCTAGGCTTCCTGGTCTCCGAATGCGGCATCGAATGCAACCCGGTGAAGATCAAGGCCATCGAGAGAATGGCGATCCCCACCAAGCTTCGAGACATTCAGAAGTTCACCGGGTGCTTGGCCTCCTTGAACCGCTTCATCAGCCGGCTCGGAGAGAAAGCTCTCCCCCTCTACCGCCTCATGAAGAAGAGCACTCACTTCGAGTGGAACGACCAGGCCGACCAAGCTTTTCACGAGCTAAAGAAGATGCTGGCCACGCCGCCCGTTCTGGCGGCGCCGACTGAGAAAGAGCCCATGTTCCTCTACATCGTCGCAACCAGCCGGGTGGTCAGCACCGTCATCGTAGTCCAACGCCAATAAGAAGGCTGAGCCCAGCCGGTCCATAGGCTAGTGTATTATTTGAGCGAGGTACTGTCCGCCTCAAAGCAGAACTACCCGCACTACTAGAAGATGTGTTACGGCGTGTACTTCACCGCCAAGAAGCTGAAGCCTTACTTTCAAGAGCATCCTGTCACGGTCATATGCACCGCCCCGCTGGCCGAGATCATAGGCAGCCGGGACGCATCCGGCCGGGTGGCGAAATGGGCCATCGAGCTGGCCCCCTACACAATCTTCTACCAGCCCCGCACCGCCATAAAGTCCCAAGCACTGGCCGATTTTCTCGTCGACTGGGCCGAGACCCAGTACCGCATGCACTTCGACGGGTCCAAGATGCGCACCGGCTTGGGAGCCGGCGTCGTCCTTACCTCTCCCAAAGGCGACAAGCTCAGATACATGCTACAGATCCACTTTGCCGCCTCCAACAATGTGGCCGAGTATGAGGCGCTCATACACGGGCTCCGGCTCGCCAAAGAACTTGGCATTCGCCGGATCCTATGTTATGGCGACTCAGACCTGGTGGTCCAGCAATCATCCGGCGACTGGGACGCCAAGGACGCTAATATGGCGAGCTACCGCTTCCTGGTCCAACAACTCAGCGGATACTTTGAAGGATGCGAGTTCCTCCATGTACCGCGAGCCGACAACGAGCCAGCCGATGCCCTGGCTCGAATAGGCTCTATCGGCAAGCAATACCAACCGGCGTTGCTCTACAACGCCTCCTCAAGCCATCTATCAAGCCGTCTCTAGAGTCCGACTCCATCTTTGTGCCGCCTGACCCCGATGCGGCCGAGTCCGGCTCGAAGAACCAGGCATGCGACCCCGAGACTCCCGCGGCCGGCCCTAGGACTTCGGCAACCGGCTCGGGGACTGCCACACCCGGCTCGGGGACTGCGGTAGCCGGCCCGGGGACTGCACCAGCACAACAGCCGGCGGCCGACTCCAGCATCTCACCACCCATCCCGCCCACCCTGGTGGCAGTAGCCACATTGGCAGTAGAAGAAGTCGCGGCTCCATCATGGGCTTAGTCCATCCTCAACTTCCTAGTAAACCAAGATTTGCCAGCTGACGAAACAGAAGCAAGACAAGTCCAACGTCGAGCCGGAGCATACACAATCGTCAATAGAGAACTAGTCAAGCGCAGTGTCACTGGAATCCTCCAACGGTGCGTCGAGCAAGATAAGGGCATTGCAATCCTCAGAGACATTCACCAAGGAGAATGCGGCCACCATGCGGCCTCAAGATCACTTGTCGCGAAAGCCTTCCGCCATGGTTTCTTCTGGCCGACTGCTTTGGATGACGCCAAAGAATTAGTTAAACATTGCAAGGGGTGCCAACTCTTCAGCTCCAAGCAACACATGCCGGCTTCGGCACTCAAGACCATTCCCCTCACTTGGCCCTTCGCCGTTTGGGGACTGGACATGGTGGGCCCATTCAAGACGGCGCGCGGCGGCATGACGCACTTGCTCGTCGCCGTGGACAAATTCACTAAGTGGATTGAGGCAAAGCCGATCAAGAAGCTAAATGGGCCGACTGATGTGACGTTCATCGCAGACATAACAACTTGGTACGGTGTGCCACACAGCATCATCACCGACAATGGCACGAATTTTGCCAAAGGAGCCTTGGCACGTTTCTGCGCAGCCCAAGGTATCCGACTGGACTTAGCATCCATCGCCCACCCGCAGTCAAACGGCCAGGTCGAGCGAGCCAACGGCCTCATCCTCTCCGGCATCAAGCCTCGACTGGTCGTACCTCTGGAGCGCTCAGCCGGCTGTTGGCTCGATGAGCTGCCGGTTGTCCTCTGGAGTCTGCGCACTACACCAAACAAGTCAACCGGCTTCACCCCTTTCTTCCTTGTATATGGTGCCGAGGCGGTCATCCCAACTGACATCGAGTTCGACTCGCCTCGTGTAACCATGTACACGGAAGCGGAGGCCAAGGAAGCACGAGAAGACGGCGTCGACCTACTGGAAGAAAGCCGGCTGTTAGCCCTCAGCCGGTCTGCCATCTACCAGCAGGGTTTGCGCTGCTACCACAGCTGGAAGGTCAGGCCAAGATCTTTCCAAGAGGGCGATCTTGTGCTCCGGCTGATCCAGCGAACAGCCGGCCAGCACAAGCTCTCAGCCCCTTGGGAAGGCCCCTTCGTCATCAGCAGAGCTCTAGGCAACGACTCCTACTACCTGATCGATGCACAGAAGCCGAAAGCATGCAAGAGAGACGACTCCGGCAAGGAGTCGGAACGACCATGGAACGCCAACCTCCTTCGAATTTTTTATAGTTGAAATGCAGTATGTATCACGCTAACTTTTGTATTAAGTACAAGACAATAGGCCCCCCGAGGAGGGCTCGGGGACTGCCATCTCTTATCTATGAATGAAAAGTATCATGCTTATGACCTTGTTATTTCATTTACTTATTCCGTCCGGCAACGGGTTCAACTAGTCGGCCCGGGGACTGGCCGACTGGAGTTATATTAGAAGTCCTACCCGCAGTCAGATAAGTAGTGTGCCGGCTCCCAACCTTTCTCTTGCCAAAAGTCGCAGTTCGAAGAACCGGCTGTCTGACTAGCAAGAGTTAAAGGCAGGAACGGGCGCCCACACGAAAAAACGGCTAGGGACTAACGGACTAATATAACAAAAGCCGGTTTTTCTCCCACTGCCGAATGGCTACCAGAGTAGCCAGCCGGCCGGTTTCCATTCACTTCACTTCAATCCAAGAAAGCTCAAGTACTTGCCTCCCCAAAGAGGGAAGGCGGCAAAGGAAAAAGCCTAAGGATAAAAAGCATACGCGAATGGAAACCAAACATGCACATAATAATATTTACATAAAAAACCTCTGAGAGGCCAGCATTCAACATAGTTTGGATACACCCCCAGTGGGTGGAACTGCGAAAACTTAATGAAGATTGTTCAAAAGACAACAAGCAGGAAAGATAAAGACGGCAGGTCAAGCCGAGGAGCGACCGACGAGCTGGACTGGTTGGCGGAGACGGTCGTGCCGGCTAAAGGAGCGGCCGGCTGGCGAACTTCGGCTTGGTCGCCGCCTCCCGCAGAGGGCGCGCTTCCACGCGCCTCGTTGCTGGAGGCACAGTCGGCCTGAGGTCGGCTGGTTGTTCCACCAGCCGTCTCGACGTCTTCGCCGTCCTCCTCTTCATCATCCTCGCCCTCGTCGCTGGAGGCAATCTCCTCCGCCGAGTCCTCGCCCACCGTCGGGTTCAGCCCGAACCACTCCTCCGGCTGAGCAACACCGTCATCATCGATTTCGGGTGCGAAAACGCTGATGTCGGTGCACTCGGCGATCGTCGAAGCTCGCGGGCGATAGCCGGCCTCACCTCCTCCAGCTCCGCGTCGGCCTCCATCCGCCAAGTGCGCAGCTGGTCCAGGCTCAGCCCTGTGTACCAAGCCCGAACGAACTCCAACGCCCGCCCGGCTCCGAGGCGGGCCGCCGACGCCTTCCAAGCCTCAAAGCGACCAACTGCGACCTCCAGCCAGTCGGCAGTTCGGCTTGGGGTGCGGGGGATCGTCTCGCCGGGCCAGAGGGCGGCCAACACTTGCGCCCCGGCACGTTGGAGCCGGCGAAGCATCCGATGAAGCGGCTACAACCGCGCCTGGACAGCCAGGAGCTACTCCTCAAGCGTCCAGTTCGCATCCGGCGCGATGTTGGCCCCCACCTAACGATGCACCTCGCGATGGGCCTCAATGCTTTGGGCGGCGAAGGCGGAGTAGCCGGGGAAGTGGTCTGCACCAAAAAACAAGCAGCAGCTCAAGATAAGCCAAAAACCTAGGCGGCAAGGGGCAGGGGAGGGGCGAGGAAGGCGGCTTACCGTCGATCAAATCCTCGATCCGGCCGAAGCCTTCATCCAGGGCTCGCCGGGTCTCAGACCAGCTCGCCGCCTCGGTCTCATACTCTGCCTTCAAGGCGGCTTCGCTATCCCGTGCCGCCTGCAGGGCCGCCTTGTGGCTCTCCTCTTGGTCGGCCAGCTTCTTGGCTAAGCGATCCCGTTCCTGGACCAAGGCAGTGTACTCGGCCTCCTTGGTATGAAGGGCGGCCTTCGCTTCGCCGAGCTCCTTCCTCAAGTCGGCGTTGGCCCCTAAAGACAAAGAAAAAGAAAAACCAATAACGAAAGAGTCGTCAAGAAAGATCCGACCCGACTCCTCAGCAGTCGGCCCGAATCTCGGGGACTACACCCAGTGGGTGCGCTGACGCGCCCCCATAGGAGACAGACAAGATCGAGTACTTACTTCGGCTGTCGGCCAGGTCGTCGGTCCTCCAGCTCAACTCCCGAGCCTGGGAGTTGAAGGCAGCAGCACGGAGGTTGTGATATTCCTGAAAGTTCAGACAAAAAGCAAAGTAAGGTAGCCGTCGAGAAAGATCCGACCCGACTACGCAGCAGTCGGCCCGAATCTCGGGGACTACACCCAGTGGGTGCGCTGACACGCCCCCACGGAAGAAATCAAGAAATCAAAAGTGGCCAAGAATGAAAGACTCACCCGGATGGTGGCTCACGTCGACAGGAACTCCTGGGTGAACTGTTGCAGCAGGGCGGCCTGAGCTTGCAGCCGGCTCCGGACCCCTTGAGCCGCCACGTTCAGCTCGCCAGTCCCTCTGCTGGGAGTCCACTCGGATGTGGCAGTGCTGGCCGCCTCCGGGTCTTCCGCCGACTGGCCTGCGCCCGCGACTCGGCGCACCTCCGGCGGAGCAGCGCCTCCCCCTGCGCGCCGGCCCATCACCGGCTGTACCTCGAGGACGGCTCTGCTCTCCGGCTCACCCCATGTCTGCCCCTTTGGCGCCGCTGACGATTGGCCGCCTTGGCCCGCTCCGGTTGGCGCTGCTGGCGGCGCTCTCCTTGCAAAGGCCACGGGGTCTTCCCCCCTCTCCATCAGCGGCGGGTCTTGGACGATCTCCTCCGCCAAGGGCAATGGGGTGTCGGGGGCCACGGCTCGGAGGGGAATGGCGAGCAGCGGAGGCTGGTTGCGCGAACCTTCCGCCTCCGACTCCGCAGTCGCCGCCTCCGTCTGGGCCTTGGCTGCCGCGTCGGCCTGCTCCCTCGCCGCCTGGGCGGCCGCCTTCTCCGCCGCCTCGCGCTCCTCCCGCGCTTCACGGGCGTTCCGCTCTGTGGCCTCTCTGAGGTCGGCGTGGGGGTCCACGCGGCGGGAGCTTGAAGAACCTCCAGCCGGCCCAACTACGGAGCCGCCCGGACCATGCTCAAGGGAAAGCGGCGCCCTGTCCAGCAAGCGGAAGAAATTAAGAAGAATGCTCGAACAAGAAGAGAATGATGAAGAGCATGTGGCAAGGCAATTGAAGACTTACGCTGAGACCGCCTGAGGCTGCTTTACCGCCTTGCGGAAGCGGGCCGCTTTCGCAGCCGCCTCGTCTCGCTTGGTCGCCGCGGTGGAGGCTTTGGACTTCTTCGGCCGACTACCGAAGAGGCCTGAAGCGGCCCGGCGCTTCTGTGCGCCGCCGCCGGCAGCCGGCGCGATAGACGAGCCCGCGCCCTGATGGTCGGCCGCCGGCTGACGACGCGGGGCGACTTCGGCTTCGAAATCATCCGGCTAGTCCTCGAAGCTGGCGGTGAGCCTTGTGCCCCCGGGCTCGGCGTCGTCCCCCATGACGGCGTCTTCCATGGCGGCCTCCCCCAAGTCCGGATCGTCGACGTCGTCCGCCGTGTGGTCGGGGGCATATTGGCGTTCTATCCCCGCTGTCCCGGTCGTCGGCGGGAGAAGGGGGTTCTGCTAAGAAGGACCGACTGATTAGAAGCCAGCCATCATAAAGCCGGCTACCCATGAAAAGAAGAAAGAGAAGAAAAACTTACCACGGGCGGAGGGTTGGCGCGAGAATACGGCGCCTTGCCGTATCGCCAGTCTTTGGCGAGCTTGCAATTTGAGATGTAGTTTACCATATACGATACCTCCGCATGAGGCATCTCCCTGGTGCTCAGCCGGCTTGGGTCGAAGCGGCCGCTCATCTGGCACATCATGTGGGGCTGGCTCTGGAGAGGAGATATCCGGCGCTCCACGAAGGCGGCCGCCAAGTCGGCCCCGTTCAGGCCCTCCGACTGGATCATCACCCGAAGCCGGGAGACGGCGGCGTTCCCGGCCTGAGACAGTGACCGGGACCGGAAACTCCACGAGGGATGCCTCCCAGCCGGCGGGCCGGCTACATAAGCCGGCAGGTTGACGTGGTCTCCTTGCTCGGCGACGTTCTTCACGTAGAAATATGATTTCTGCCAGATCTTCACCGATTGGATCCGAGGGATGGGCGGGAACGGGTTGTTCTCGCTCGCCCTCCTCATGGCGATGAAGGCCCCGCAGGGGGCAGGCACGCCCGCAACAACGGTGCCGAGTTTTCTCTGGAAGAACTCTCCCCAGAGCTCCAGTGTGGGGAGCAGCCCCAAGAAGCCTTCGCAGAGGGAGACGAAGGCCGACAACAGCATCACCGCATTGGGCGTGAGGTGATGCGGCTGGAGGTTGTAGAACTCGAGGAAGGAGCGCAGAAATCCGCTCGCCGGAAGGCCGAAGCCGCGCAGGAAGTGCAAGCGGAAGACGACCCGCTCGCCCTCCTCCGGCGCCGGCGAGATCTCCGTCTTCGGCGCCAGACGGACCCGCACGAGGTTGGCATCGGGCAGGCGCCGAGTCTGGCGAAGGAACTCCACGTGATCCTCATGGACGTTGGAGCCGTCCCACAAGCTTGACAGCGCCATGGGAGCGAGGCGATGTGGAGGCGCGGCGGCGCTGAGACGGGAGGCTGCGGCGGCAACGAGAGGAAGAAGCAAGGACGAGAGGGGGCGGAGGGAGAGAGAGCGTGCGAACCTCTGCCGCTCCCCCTCCTCCCCCTACTTATAGGCTCGCGTGGCGGAACCGAGGAGGCGCGGCGTGGGGAAGCGTGAGGATCGATCGTGCCCACTCCCCCACGTCCCGCGATTACTGTGCCATGATGGTGGAATAAAACCGCCGCGGGAAGGTGAGCGGCCCATTCGGGCCACGGAAGATCCGCGCTCGGACCGAGGCCTGCGAGTGGCGGGCCTGGGCCTGCGGCGACGTCCCGTCGTGCACGTGCGTTGGCAGGATTTCCTCGCCACGTGGTCCGCGTCCCCGCCTGCGAGAACCGAAGCTCTCTGAAGTCGGCGTGCACAAGCAAAGCCGGCTCTTCAGGATAGGAAGCTGACCATGCTTCTCGTCCCTCTATCTGCCTCGAGGCTCGATCAGCTTCGAGGACTACTGTCGGAGTAAATAGCCATGGGTAGCCTAGCCGGCTTCCCCTGGCCCTTCTGAAAAAATTACGAGCCCGTCCGGCTCTCAGGAATCCAAGACATGGGGCCACCTTCCCCTTGTTGGCTGTCACCCAGGCCAGCTCGAAGAAGGCAGCCCGACTTTACCCCTCATGAAGAAAACCATGGGAGGCCGACTCGAAGAAGCCGGCTCCAAGATGCCGACTCCAAGAAGCCGGCCATGAGGAGGCCGACTCCAAGAAGCCGGCTCCCATAAAGCAGTCGAGACCGTACCCTCAAAGTTTGCACCCACCTAACGGTGGTGCGACGGGGCGTGGCTACAGTGAAGCCTGCCACCCCCGAATCCTGGAGCACGCCTGGCACAGTGCGCCGTACGGAGTAGGCATGACCCGTCCGGCGCGGCACTATTGCCATGTTGACCTTGGGGTCACCCACGACGGGCCGCCGGCGTGGCCCACAGATGGTGGGCCCCTTCAGGCAGAGAGACGCCCGAAGGCGGCCACGCCTCCATCCAGTCGGCCCCAGACAGAGCCGGCTCCCCGCAGCCGGCTTGCCGCCTCCCTCGAAAAAGACGCCCCATTAAGGAGACAAGACGCAGTGAGGCTACAGCGATCGCCTGACGAGCGGCGGCACTGTAGCCGCGCCTACCATGACGAAGCGCACGTCACCAAGATGGAGCCACAGTAACCAGCCGCCGACCAGGCCCTGGACGGTGGGGCCTGCCTGTCGACCAAGGGGCCGGCAGCCGGCGGGACCCACCAGTCGGCAGGCCCCAGCAGCCGGCGCTGAAGCCGGCGAGTGCAGTCACAGACGGCTGGGCCCTGCGCCCAGTCGGATTACCATTGTACCCCCGGGGGGTAGGCCTATATAAACCCCCCGGGGCACCCATGCAAAGGGTTCGACCCCCTGCTAGTCTTAGACACCACACAAGGAGAGGAAGCAGGCTAGCCGTGCCCTTCTTCCTCCACCCGCCAAACGGCTCAAGGAGCATTGTGTAGTTACTTGTTCATCTAGTGATCATGCGGAGACGCCACAGAGCATCAGTAGGGGTGTTATCTCCATGGAGAGCCCCGAAGCTGGGTAAGATCCGCCGGCGTGCATGTCTTTGCCTTATCCCGTTTCCAGGCACCGGCGATGTCTTACTAGCTCCCACAATGATAAGCCACCCGTTGGCATATGTCGCACCCACTACCCGACATCGGCCAGACAATGGTAAGCGATAAATCGGCCGATTTATCGGAATATCGGAAGATATCTTCAACAGTGGTTGTGGTTATGGAAGCTGACAATTCCAAAGTCTTCGAAGGATTTAGGAGAGGAGACTTGTATATTGTTGATTTCTCTACAGGACCACAACCAGCAGTGTGCCTACTTGCAAAAGCTTCAGAAGGCTGGCTATGGCATCGACGACTTGGTCATGCAGGCGTGAGGAATCTGCACACGCTTGCAAAGAAGAAGCATGTCATCGGCATCGAGAATGTCAAATTCCTCAAGGATCACCTATGTGGAGCCTGTGAAGCTGGGAAGATGACAAAGGCTAAGCATCCAGCAAAGAGTATCATGACCACCACTCGTCCATTTGAATTGCTTCACATGGATCTCTTCGGTCCTAACCATTATTCTGTAGTTTCAAATGATGCATCTCAATATAGCTTTGTTATTGTTGATGATTACTCTCGATACACATGGGTACACATTGTTACTTACAAACATGAAGTGCAGGAAGTCTTCAAACGATTTTCCTCGAGGGCTTCAACCAACTTCGGTGTGAAGATCAAGCACATCAGAAGTGACAACGGAACCGAGTTCAAGAATTCTGGTCTAGATGACTATCTTGTTGAACTTGGTATTACTCATGAGTTATCTACTCCTTATACTCAGTAGAATGGCATCGTGGAGCGCAAGAACATGACTCTTGCTGAGATGGCTCGCACTATGCTTGATGAATACAAAACGCCTCGTTGTTTCTGGATTGAGGCAATTGATACTATGCGCCACATCATCAACAGAGTATATCTTCACAAATTCTTCAAGAAGACTGCCTATGAACTTCTCACTAACAAGAAACCCAATGTAAGTTATTTCAAAGTCTTCGGTGCTAAATGTTGGATTAGAGATCCTCATCACAACTCAAAATTTGCACCGAAAGCACATGAAGGTTTTATGCTTGGTTACGGAAAGGACTCGCACACCTATAGAGTCTTCAACAACGTTCTTCACAAGGTTGTTGAAACTGTAGATGTGTGGTTCGATGAAACTAATGGCTCGCAAAGAGAGCACCTACCTACTTTGATAGATGAACCAACACCTGAGGAAACTATCAAGTTCGAGGCTACTGAGGATGTTATTCCTACTGAAGAATCTGGGGAAGAATTCATTCCAGAACATGAAGAACGTCAAGCTAATGCACCTGAAGAAAATACTGAAGAAAATGGTGCTGAAGAGAATGCTGATCAAATTCCTCAACGACAACCAGCTCATCCTCGCATTGCAAAAGAAGTGCAAGTTGAAAAGATCATCAATGACATCAAAGCGCCAGGTCCTCTCACACGCTCAAAAGCTTCACATTTATCTAACTTTTGTGGCCACTATGCTTTTGTCTCTATCACAGAGCCCACTAAGGTAGATGAAGCATTTCTGGAGCCTGAGTGGATTCAGGCCATGCAAGAAGAATCACATCAGTTTGAGCTCAACAATGTTTGGGAACTGGTCAAACGTCCAGATCCTCGCAAGCACAATATCATTGGCACAAAGTGGATCTACCGCAACAAGCAAGATGAAAATGGCCTTGTGGTGAGGAATAAGGCACGGCTCGTAGCTCAAGGCTACACATAGGTTGAAGGAATTGATTTCGATGAAACTTTTGCACCTGTTGCTAGACTTGAGGCTATTCGCATATTACTTGCTTATGCTAACCATCATGATATCACTTTATATCAAATGGATGTGAAAAGTGCATTCCTTGATGGTAAGCTTGAGGAAAAAGTATATGTTGCTCAACCCCGGGTTTTGAAGATCCAAAGAATCCTGACAAAGTCTTCAGACTCAACAAGGCCCTCTATGGCCTCAAGCAGGACCCACGGGCGTGGTACGATACCTTGAAGGAATTCTTCATGAAGAAAGGCTTCAAACCCGATTCACTCGACCCTACTCTTTTCACTAAATCTTATGATGGTGAATTGTTTGTGTGCCAAGTATATGTTGATGATATTATCTTTGGTTGTACTGACCAACGTTATAGTGATGAATTTGCCTACATGATGAGTGAAGAATATCAAATGTCTATGATGGGAGAATTAAAATTCTTCTTAGCTCTTCAAATTCGTCAACAACGCAATGTCATATTCATACCTCAGGAGAAATACCTCAAGGATGTACTGAGGAAATTCGGCATGCAAGATTGCAAAGGTGTCAAAATTCCTATGCCCACAAATGGCCATCTATGCACTGATGAAAATGGTATTGACTTCGATCATAAGGTATACCGCTCCATGATTGGTTCTTTATTGTACTTATGTGCATCTAGGCCAGATATAATGCTTAGTGTTTGCATGTGTGCCCGATTTCAAGCTACACCGAAGGAATCACACCATAAGGCTATGAAGCATATTCTTCGATATCTAGCTCACACACCAACACTTGGATTATGGTACCCCAAGGGCTCGGTTTTTGATCTCATTGGATATTCTGACTCTGACTATGCTGGTGATCATGTGGACCGCAAGTCAACATCTGGTACATGTCATTTCCTCGGACGATCTTTGGTCTATTGGTCCTCGAAGAAACAAAACTGCGTATCACTATCTACTACTGAAGCTGAGTATATTGCCGCTGGTTCTTGTTGTGCTCAATTGCTATGGATGAAGCAAACTCTCAAGGACTATGGCGTCAACATGAAGAATGTGCCTCTCTTCTGTGACAATGAGAGTGCCATCAAGATTGCTCACAGCCCAGTTCATCACTCGAAGACTAAGCACATTCAGATTCGTCATCATTTTCTTCGTGATCACGTGTTGAAGGGCGACATTTCTATTAAGCATGTGAAGACTGAAGAACAGCTAGCCGATATCTTCACAAAGCCCTTGGATGAGAAGAGATTTAGCAAGTTGCGATGTGAGCTAAATATCCTAGAATCTTCGAATGTTCTTTGAAAAGGACAATCATCCTAATACTTATGCAAAATTGATGACTTAGATGTGCAACACATGAAGAAACATTTTTCTTCAATCAATGAAGAATAACACTCTAAGTGTGAAGAAATTAACGAAGAATTTGATTCTCAGAACACTACGATAATTGTACGCGGTGTCTGAAATCATCATTCTTATATGGTGGGTCACGCCACCACCAAAAATTGAAATTCCTCAGTTGTTCAAATTCTTCAACTTTGCATTGTCTTTAGTGTTTCCGTTGTTTTTCTTCATTGGCTATATATATATATATATATATATATATATATATATATATATTGGATTGATTATTCGTCGCCCTGGGTGAGGAATAGTTATTCTTCACCCCCTCTATTTTACCATCAATACACTGTAATTTAACGTTCCGTAAGTTTTGTCTTACTTCCGACGTAAAAAGAGACCGTAAGAAAATATATAATCGTCGTAAAAAATATTTTATGTTATATAAAATTACAAACATAAAAACATAGTGTAAAATATACATAAACTGCAAATTTTCTTGTCTTATGACCTATATTTTTATTTTCTTATGCCAAATTTTACGTAGTGAATCAATAAGAATGTAACTATTTGAATTCCAAACATAACTTAATTATGAAGTGATCATAAGATTACCTCGGGTGAATAATAACTTATTCTGCACCCTGGTATATATATATATATATATATATATATATATATATATATATATATATATATATATATATATATATGAGTTTATGTCCTCTACAGCATTTAGTTATGGCTACTTCTTCAAGTTGTTTTTTTCTGCTAAGTGAATGTGATCGGACGCTTCCCCCTCTATGCTATACTCAACCCAATCTCTTCACAAATTCTTCATGTGCGTTCTATTTGAAACTCGTTCAAAATCTTCACTGTGTCCTTGTCAGCTGAAGATATTGCGAACGGAACTTTTAACTTATCATATCCAATTTTTTGGCGTTGCCGCTCAAACCGTTCCGCATCCCACGACATACTTATCCACTCACCCACGATCTAACACGATCTCCACTTCTCAGTACGTGGGTGACACATGTCATGCGAATGAGAAGGGTCAGGGGCATGTTCGTCCAAATTCTTCGGGCGAACAGTTTTCACCATGGCTATAAATACCCCTCTTCCCTTCCTCACTTCTTTTACTCCGCTCGACCTCTCTCCGGCTCGAGCTTCTCAAACTCTAGCGCCGCCGCTACTTCATCATTGCCGGTGAGGAAGAGCTTCACTGCCTCAACCTCGTCGCCGCCGTACTCGCGCCGGCCACGGAAATCTTCACTCCGTTGCTACTGTAGATGTCTTCCTCTGCCAATTTAGGGCGTGGAAGATCCGCACTGACGAACTTCACATCTCCTCACTCCAGTTCGTCGTGTTCTTCGTTCAGGGTAATTAAAAGTTACTTTTATTGCCCTCGTTGATTCGAGTGATTATCTACAAAATCTTCAAAGGTGTTTTCTTCATATCTTCACACACTAAAACACCTCTCATATCATTTGTTCTTGATTCATTTCTCTAAGCTGTGAATTTCTCTTCAAGATTCCTCAATTGTGCGGATTTCTGATCTGTACAACTCTGGAACCTAGTACTAAGAACGCTTAGTGAAATTCTTCAAGCTTATATGGTCAAATTCCTCAAACTTGCTCTTTTATAAAACCTTCTGAGAACGCATATGACCTCTCCAAATTCCTCGCAACTATAATCTGTTCATAGGTACTCATGTCAGCTGCTGAATCACTAGGTTCTCATCAACTTAACTCATTTGCAGGGTTCCTCGAAGAAAAGTTGCATACTTCTTTAGAGAATTCAATTGTTCAAATTCCTCAACTGAAGAAAATGGCTGACAGTAAGAAACCAAAGAAAGGAGGAAAGAGGGCTGAGGTCAACACAACGTTTGAGATCCCTGATGATATATATGCTGGGTACTGCACACCTCCTGAGAAAGACAAAAATCAGCGCAAGGTGCGCATTTAGAAGATAGAGAGGAGATGAGCTAGAGAGTGGAGAGAGAATAGATATGTCACTCCCAAATACATGAAGAAATTCGCACTCAATTCGCCATGCCCAAGACCTCCATTGGCACCTGGCCAAATAGCTGATCCCACTAGCCTCAAGCGTGGTGAGGATTATCCTGATGAATGGGCCAAGCGCCAAGCCAAGTTGGCTAAACAAGCCAAAGAAGCGATGAGGAAATTCAACAAAGACTCTGATGCTGCCGTTGAGGCCTCTATCAAGCCTAAGAAGGCCATGTCAAAGAAGCCTATGCACAAGCCAAGTGTTTCACCTTCAGTGGTTTCAAGGCCAAGTTCCTCAGCAATGCCCTCACGGACAGAATCTTCAAAGCCCTCAAGGCCAACTTCTCATGTTGCTCCTGTTCCTCCCAAATCCTCAGCTCCTCACAAGTCCTCAGCTGCTCCGACAAAGTCCTCTGCACCTGTGCATCTTGCCACATGTCAAAGGACCACAGGTGTCTCAATTGCCTCAGGAGCTTCAGCTAGTTCCTCAGCTGCACCAAATTCTTCAACGGGACCCTCTCTACTGAAGATAAAGGCCACTGCTGGACGAGGTCCTCACCCTAGTCCTTAGAAGAAGCAGGTCGCCTTCCAAGTGCCATCTGAAGAAGACGAAGCTGATGATGATGAACTTGCTGAAATCATCAGAGATAGGCAAGTGAGGGCCGCTAGAGCCAAGGGAACAGATGTGCCACTACTTTTGGATCCAAAGTTGATCCTCGAATACATTGATGTTTGGCACAAGGACCCCAACACTCCCATGCCTGACTTCAAGTTGACTCCTGGCCAAAGTCACATGCTGACCCACTTCATACAAGAAGAAAAATGGAAATATGAGAAGGCCAGGCAGATCAAGAAAGCGCAGTACAAGAAGGAGCGCTATCTGAAGAAAAACGTTGTCTCTATGACAACTGAAGAACTTGTCGCTGTTCAAACTGAGATCAAGAAACTCAGTGATGAATTTGACGCATACCGCGCTGACTGGCTTGGAGCCAAGATGCGCTCTGTGAAACTTGCGGATAACTTCACCTCAAATGTTGCAGCCCCAACGCAACAGGAAGTTCCTCATGCTGAAGCATCTGCTTACCGACTGAAGAACATGCCAGCACCGCTGATGAAAATCAGGCTGCTGGAGAAAATGTGAGTTCCAGGGCTGATGACTGCATGCCAGCCGCTGAAGAAATTGCCAGGGCATCCACTAGTGGTGCGCCTAAAGAATATGAAGAAATCAGGGCAATTGCATCAGTTGTGCCTGAAGAAAATCAACCAGATCCTTCTGCTCCTCCTGAGCCAACACCAACTCCGATCCTTTCATCTGCAACAGATGTGAAGAAAACCAAGCCTGCAGAGTGTGCAGCAGTGAAGAAAAGGAAAGCATCACCTACTTTAGATTCTTCAGCTCCGAAAAAGATGAAGCCTTTGACCAGCTCGTTTGAAAATCCCATTGATGTTGTTCCTCTCTCTACCATGCCATCAAAGGACCTTGTTCCTTTTGATGAAGAATATGTGATCCCCAGTGGATCTGATGAAGAAACTCCTTCTGCTATTTCATCAGAGCAGTTAGATGAAGAAATTGAAGTGGATGAGATCCCTCCAACACCTGTCATTCCCTCGCCTCTGCCTCAGTTCACTGCTGAAGAGATTGGCGTTGAAGAAATGGAAGATGAATATGTGGACGTTGGCTGCTCCACAGCAGTGATGAGTGATGAATTCTGGGAAAATCAGCATCCAAACTCTCCAATGTTCACACTATTGCAGCAAATACCTCAGTCCCCTGCACAACCTGTTCAAATGGGCTATGAAGAAACTCACCCCACTTCATATGTACGTGAAGAAATTCCAGCCACTAGTGCTGAAGAAACTGCTGCTGCTAAACATCTGAAGACGCAGACTGCCACTGAAGAGGAACCAGAAATTCCTCAGCTTGAAGAACCTGTGATTGAGATTCCTGAGATCGTGATGCAACTCACTGACACTCCTCTACCCAAGCCAAAGGATCCATTCTCCAGGAAGCAAAAATTCAAGGCTGCTGATTTCTTCGGCGAGCACGTATTCTTCACAGACTACAACCCTTATGACTCCGCTCGCATTAGGAAGAGGCGTTTCTGGCCAGCCAGCCAAGCCAATTTCTATTCCTCACTGCTGTTCAACAAAAACAAAATCTTCTACCATCAGCACATTCCTCACGTGGATATGGAATCTCTACCGTGCTTCATGCCAGTCCTCAGTGTTCTTCACGATGCTGGACTATTAAATTTTTGCTCTGACATCTGTGATTGGAATGAAGAACTGTTCTTCAATTTTATTCGACGCTGCACATCACAGGAGATTCTGAAGATGTCAATTCATGGGTGCTGGACTGGATGTCTGAGAACACTCACTACACAGCACCAGCTACTGAATTGCTTCGTGCCTTACCACCCAGTCCTCCCCTTGAAGAAGCTCGTTGCATTTACAGTGAACCTGAGCTGACAAATCACTACATGCAAGTTCTGATGAAACCTTTGAAGCCAGGTCAGGCCCCACGAACCAAATTCCTCGTGAAGAAATTACTATATGTTCCCATAACTGTCTATCGCATTCTAACGAGGACAATGAGTCCCATCAAAGGCCACGACTCATCTGATGAGGAAATTGTTGGCATCATGAAGAATCTGGTATTCAATATCGTTCATGGCATTCATGTCAATTATCACGATTTCTTCATGAAGACTCTGGCAAATGTTGCACTTTCTCCGTTTGAGCTGAAGCCTTATGCACCTTGGATTATGAGATTCCTCAGGACAAGGTCTTCACTCAACTACAAAGCTGATTTTCAGAATCACCTCAGCTACTTGCCCCCGATTAAAGTCCTCAAACGGACCTATTCCTCAGTTGATGAAAAGGGCAAGGCACCAGCTGTTATAGATGAAGGCATTCGTCCATTGGATGGACAATTTCGCAAATCTTCATCTTATTTCACCAATGATGACTTTGCCACACATGACTCTGCCAATGCACCCAAGTATACTCCTCAAGCCACTGCTCCTTGTGTGATGACTGATTGTGAGCTTCTGCTTAGTCTTCACCAGAATGTGGATCGAAATCATAAATGGGTTAAGCGTTAGTTTGGTTCATTTCTTCACAACATGACTGCTATGCACAATGCAGTGAAGAAAAACCATTACTACCTCCATGAATTTTTCGGTCGCACCTGGGCCATTCTATCACATCTGTATTATCAAGATCTCAAGAAAATGGGTTTGAAGGAAGATTTTGACTGGTCTGCACCTCCACCGAAGAAATTCAAGAAGGTCAAGGTCCTTCTTTGGTGTCCAGCTCATATTCATCATCACGCGATACCGACGAGTACGAAGACTTCACTACAAGAAACCTGTTAATCTGTGACGAATTCCTGGTGACGTTCTGTAAATCCGTCATGAAAACTGTCACCGACCAGCAAGATGTGCCTGGGCCCAAAAAGGGTAGCCCCTTAATGACGGACGTGGAGGTACCGTCACGAAAACCGTCATCGATCGACCAACTTGGCCTAGCCGGGCCTAGCTTCCCCCCTTCATACACCCTCTGTAACAACACGAATTGCTCTTGCTAATGTGGCATAGTCATATGAGTTACATTGTAATTTGAATTTGCAAAACTTCAAAAAAAATTCAAGGATCCTAATCAAATTAGATGGAACCAAACTGAATGATGAAATATACTTATGTAGCATACAGACCCGTGAGGCCAACATGAATCAAGCCTAGTACGATTCACCGGGCTAAGGGCAAAGACACCAAAATACGAAACTGGTTGAAGCAAAGCGCGCGAAGGAGAAAACATTCAAGTCATCTACGCGGGAAAGTCCAAATCAGAAGTGCGCGGAGGGGAAAACATTCAGGTCGTCGACGCGCGGAGTTAAATCTTTTCGACCCATTTAACTCCACAGCCAACGATCCTATTGGCCACAGCCTCGCGCCTCTCCCTCGACCGTGAAAACCCTATCCACCTCCACCCAGAGCCGCCAACTCCTCTCCCTCTCACCTCCCGATTCAGATCCATGTCCAGCCTCCCACCACGCGCGGCTGCCGATCTCCAGCGCCGCCGCGCCAACCATCTCCTGCTCCACCTCCGTCTCCCACCCTCTCTCGCTCCGCCACCACCCCCACCCTCTCCGGCTCCCCCTCCCCATGTGTAGCCTCCTCCGTTCCGCGATGGGGCGGCCGTAGCGGCCCTCCTAGATCTATGTCAAGGGCAGCCCCCTGCTCATCGTCATGGGCGCGGTGGTCATGAGGAAAGTGGTTGAGGACGGCGAGATGGAAGTTGTAGCCTACCCGCTGCCCAGGACAAGGATGGATGCCCTGACGCTCCCCCTTCTTCACAATCTCGCGCTGGGAGAGGAGGTGGTGGCCACTGTTTTCTTCGGCACACCTAGGCCTTATCCACATCGCCATAGGTGACCTCGCCAGACTACTCGCTGTGAAGGTGATAAGCCCTTTCACTCTCCATTAATTGAAAAATTATCCGTTTAGGATGTCAGGATAGTGCTTTGCAGTGAAATAACTTTTGTGGCTGGGAATAATTGTTTCGGAAAGATAGCAAGATGATGTATTATGTTTCATCTTTTCCATAAATGTTGATGCGACTGATATTTTTTAATGTAGAGATTTATATTTACATCCTTTCTTCATCAACATGTACGTCTAACAAATATATGTGTGGTGCTTACATAGTTTCTGAGGTCGTGCTATGTTTATGTGTGTCGATTTAGTTTACAGATACATCATTGAGATGGATAGAAGTATGATGTAGAGTATATATGAAACTGAAAAGATGGGATGCTTAAAGCTGGAATAAATCATGGAGGGAATCCTATGCAGGAGTAACTATAGTGGATACTTCTACTAAATCAGAAGATTTATTTGTTTTCTCCATGGAATAGTTTGACTAAAGTTTTAATTATTATTCTGTACTTGGAGGAGATAGCTGAAGTCGAGGGTGTTGTTGATGACATAAAAGGTGTTTATAAAATAGAGCCTTATGAAGAACAAAGGATACAATACAGAAAGGTCAGTTGAAACTACTTCTGTAGTACAAAATAATTGGCTAGCACTACAAACCTACGTTGCACCGATACGGCGACACCGATACGGCGATACGAGTACGGCGATACGGGATACGGCAGTTTCTAGAAACAGCAATATGCGATACGTCGAGTATATATAAATAATTAATAAAAATGACATGTAATAAAAACCAACATAACAAAATGTCAAGCCTCTTTTCTTTTGTCTTGAATGATCCAGGTCCTCAACTCCTCATGGTGTACGCAAAATAGAAAATACATCAATAAGCAGCAACATCAGCAAGCAATTTTATCCAACAAACATCAACAAACAGCAATAGATAGAAGTGATAGCCTCCTTTGTGCAGCTATTTCTCTCGGTGTACTAGTACTACGGAAGCCAACAAGCACAGCCAAGCAATAATCCAGCAAGCAGGCAAGCATACATCAAGCATACAGCAAGCACGCATAGACAACTCGGTCCTCAGGGAGATTGTTTACATTGCGATGGCGGGGCAGAAGACTCGATTCGGAGAGGCGATTCCAGGCTGTGTGGACGGCGGCGGCGAGCCACACCAGGTGGCGGAGGCGACGACGGCGAGCCCCTGCAGGGCGGCGGCGGCGGCGAGTGCCCTGGAGCCCTTCCTCATGCGGTCGAACAGAATGCGAGAGAGAGATTAGGTTTACGTGGTCGTGGGCTATTGGGCTCGCTCGGGGCTGCGCTCGGTCGTTCGCGGTGTCCCAGCCGTGTCACGAGCGTGTTGCTGCCGTATCAGCATTTTTTTCTTTTTGTTTAAATCAAAAAACGGGATACTTCTTTGACACGCGTATCGAAGGCGTATCGGCCGTATCGGCGTATCGGAGCCGTCCGGAACGGCGATACGGCACTTCCTGGGCGTATCGGTGCTACGTAGCTACAAACTATGCACCCTTCTTTGTCCTGATGTTCTTATCCTTGAAGGATGTTGCCTCACACATGACAGTAGCTACACGGCCTATGAACGATGTTCCCTCCCCAACAACGCCTTTGTGAGCATGCTCGCTGTTGGCGCTGTCATGGCAGAATTTTGCAAGCATCGGCCATGCAGGTGTCGTGTGTATAGCAGTGCTGATCCTTAAATATCTTCGTTGTGCTTTTTGAATCGTCTTAGTGTGTGCGCGCTTGTTTCCATTTTTTACTTAATTTATTGCTTGCTGCAACACCTAGTTCCTCCTAGTTTGATAGAGTTGTTTGTTTTGTTCACGGTGGATGCATGCTATGTAAAATCTCAAATGGTATTTCTATAGTTACATGTCTATTTTGACAAAATGCTGATTGCTAACATTTACTCTGCATACCAATTACTTTCTACCATTCCTGATTATTCTCTACTGCTCTCTACATTTTTATATGAGAAAACACCACCCACTCTGTACTCTACCAATCAGTTTTCTAGTTTGCTTGGAAGAAAAGAACCATTACTTGAAAACCAGCTATGAGATAGACTAGATCATTTAAGCTTGGTTGATAGATAAAATTCGGTTCATGTGCTGGGACAAGTGTACATTTTTTTCCAGTGAAGAGTGTGTTTGTGCTGTCGGTGGCGACCTCCTCTGCCGTGTGCCGGCGGTGGCCGACTTGCACTGCGACCCTGGTCATTGAGCTGAACCTGATCCTGGTCCATGGTTAGTTAGGATGTTGGTGCTGTTTAGGCTCGATTAGCTCGATTTGATGTTGTTTTAGGCTTGAGAAAAGTTGTTCTCTTGTTGAAATGAGAGAGATAAGGTAGGTGCTGCAGCTGTTGGCAATCGTGTATATGCAATGGTAGGTAACCAGAGAATGTGTTGCATTTGTATGTCCTCATGTTTAAAATTTGTGTCTGGAAGTTATTACTGGATCTACTATCCCAATAATTTTATTTCCTAAATCTCATGGTAAATCTGGAAGTTGCATTGCATATATGTGTATTACGCCATACTAGTAAACTTCCAAAAGCAAGTGGAGCTCAACCTTTATAATGCACTCTGCATTCTGCAGATTATGCCATACTTATTTGCATGTCATGCTATATGAACAGGCACTGTGGTTGTGATTGTTATGATGGGAACGATGTTCCTCATGGTCCCAGTAATGTTGTTAGTATGGAAGAGACACTGGATCCTTGTTGTCACATTCCTTGAGCTCTCGTTGATGGAGGATAAATGGAAATAAGTCATCATCTAGTGGAGACAGAGTAAGTTACAACCTCTTTTCTCTTCCTGTTCATAATAATAAGGAATCCTTACTCTAGTGTCACATTTACTTGTAGCTTTTAAATTTTTGATACACAATATATATGATGCTTCCATGCTTTTCAAGTTTTTTGCAATATTGTTTTTTTCTATATTGCACCCAGAACTGAATGTTTGATTGTATCAGGCAGGTAACATTGTGAGTAGGCCTTTTGGCCTGTTTACTTTTTGATTGGATCAGGCGTTCATGTAAACATAATAGCTCCAACTCTTGTTTCAAGAGTGAGTAGTTCGCCGAAACTGCATTTTAGTAAATAGGGGTTACTTCTCAAATCTGAGAAATTTAAAACCAATCCTCATTGCTGACTGGCAGTGTATATACAGTAATGGTATATGAAGATGAACTTGGCAAAAACTCAGCTTTTACCTTTGAAATATATGTACAGAATTTCCAGATCTAATCTGAAATGTCAATTAGGAAATGCTGGGCATTATCTTTGACCTTTCAAACAAAAAACCTACTGTATGGACAAACACAAATCATACTACTGTCCTTTGTTTAGAAATGCTGAGCATTATTTTGTTAGTGGGTTTATATGGCCTCAACTTCTGCTACTATAGTACTTGAGTTTTGTGATGTGTGTTTGTTAGTCATTTGACTTTCATTCGGCACACTTCTCTCTGGTGACCGCTTTCTCTCTGAATCTTTAACCCTAAATTTTCTTTGAATTTCTTCTGTATCTTGTACACTGCAGGATAACAAGTACAGACAAACTACAGGGTACCAAGTAGAGACAAACCGCAGGGTACAAGTACAGACACTGTGGTATGTGGCCTTCTATGAAGATCTGATTCAGTTTAGATTTCCCCCCTAGGTTTTGGAGACATGATTTTTGTTACTATATTAATATGTCAACATGTTCTATTTAGAGTTTTCTCCCTAGGCATTTCTTTTTCTATCCTTGTTGTCTCCTGCAGACCGGTGAATATGTATTCCAGAAATAAGTTTAATCTGAATCTATGAAGAAAATTACATTGTTACATTGTGGCAGTCCTACAGTAAGAATACAGAGGTTTAAACCTATTTATTTGTGTACTATGCACATGTATTAGTCAGTCAATTTATTGTTGTTTTATACTAGATACTTTGTTATTCTCATCTGTAGGCATTTCTCCTACTATATACTCATATCTACAAATGTCTAATGTTGTTGTGAATATGGTAGGTATGTTGCTGTCCATCAGAATCGCCATGCCATATAGTTGCCATCAGGAGGGTTGACGACAAGAACACGAGTGACAACCTTTGTAGTTATATGTTTTGTTGATGTAAATTGGATTGTACCGGTTCCTAATCCTATGGATGGTTGCATATTGAGTGATTTTGTCAATATATGGTGTATATTATCATTTCATGGAGGATATTATAAACTGCTAGGTTCTACATACCTATAGATGGTTGCATATTGTGTGATTTGTGTAACATATGGTACTTTGGAAATATTGTCCTCGTCCAAAATTGGCATTATGATTTACGGAACATATTATGCTAAAGGCGTATTTGATCAAAATTGGGCTGAATGTAATGGATGGGACCAAATTTAAATTGATCCTAAATCCATGACGGTTTCTGTGACGAAAAATAGTGTCCACGTAGGTAGCCACATGGCATTGGTCCATGACGGACTGTTCTGTCACGGCCTAGTTTGGGCTTGGGCGGCCTGAGGCAATTCCATGACATCCAAGGACCGTCATGGAAGCTACAATGTCAAATTCTGACGCGATATACATGACGGATCTCAAGTCCGTCAAGGATGGACACGCATGACAGTTTTTGGCTGATCTGTGATGGCTAAGGACTATCATGTATTAACAGATTTCTTGTAGTGCTTAGACGACACTGCGGCATGCCCTTCCACGACAAACGACCCCAACAACGCTGGCGCTCCTTCATCAAGTTGATATTCTTCAGGGGCGTTAGTCCTCATATTCGATCCTTTTGGTCATTTGATGACAACGGGGGAGAATTTTGAGTTAGTCTTCAAGCGGATCTTTCTATATGAGCGTTTTTTGTGAAGTTACAAATCTCGTTCTTCGGAGACTTTATTGGATCGAGTTGTAAACTTAAACCCGATGGTGCTCTGATACTTTTGATATGTTTTTCTGCATGCTTATTCCTCATATATGCTAATGCATGCATGCTGAATTACATCAGTCACCATATTTCATCATGCATTTCAAATTCTTCATTGTGATATGTCAAATGCGTGTATGAATTACAAGATATAGGGGGAGATTTCCATGATTCTACTCTTCAAGTGTGCAATGCTTCAAAAGCAAATACCTCACCATGCACATATTCAGGGGGAGTTCTTCTATATCTTGCAATCAAATTCCTCAATATCAGTATTTACACTTCATATGTTTATCCTCATTGAAAACTTAACCTATATTGTCATCAATCACCAAAAAGGGGGAGATTGTAAGTGCATCTAGTGCCCCTTAGTGATTTTGGTGTATTGCAGACTTATAGGTTAAGGGACTAATGCGTTTGTGAGTGTACACAGGTCTATAAGTCTATGAGGAGTTTGATATTTACAGAGAAAGTCGACCCCTAAAAATGAAGTTCTTCGACCGAAGACTTTGGATTTCTGGAGACTTTCTGAAGAATTTGAAAGTGAAGAAATTGGTGTGACCTTGAAGACTTGGTATTCATTCGAGGAACATGAAGCGTGAAGACTTTTGTTTTCGTAGTTTCATTTTCTCTTTCTTGAGTCATAGGAAACACTGTACTGTTAAAGGGGGTCGACGAAGTACTAAGGAAAAATTTCCATGTGATGCTCAACTCAAATCCTACACCTACCAATCCCTTCGAGTGAAGCCATTGGAAATCTCATACAATTCAGTCATATTCTTCAGTGACAAAGACGAAGTTCTTCTGGTCTCTGAGGAATTTGTTCTGACTGAGGAGTTAGGAATTCGCCAGCGCGGATTGTCTACACAGTGAGGAACATGATAGGCCTGAGGATTTCGCCACTCAAAATTCCGACCGTTGTTGTGCTATGCGCCAGCTGTCCCAAAATATCTATCCACCTAACGGTCTTATCATTGAAGGGCATTTATGTCCTATCATGTCGGGCTGCTCCCTAGGCTATAAATAGCCGCCCCCTACAACCACTAGCTGGTTGGCTGCTCCGAGAGAAACTAACACTTGTCATTTGAGAGCAACCCATCCTCCGAGGACTTTGAGCGAAAATCATCAAGTGAGGAAAAACCAAACCCAAACACCTACAAACCCCAAGTGATTGAGCATCACTGAAGAGAATGATCCTGCGTGGATCCGACGCTTGTAACCTTTGAAGATTGTGCTTCTTCCAGACGGTTAGGCGTCATGGTCTAGAGCATCCAAGAGGAATTGTGCATCGCCGAGTGACCAACTTTGTGAAGGTTCGGAAGTCACCTAAAGACTTACCACGAGTGATTCGGCGAGGTTTGTGTGACCTTAGCTCAAGGGGAATACAGTGAGGACTGAGTGTCCTGAGCGGCGTGTTCAGGACTGGGTGTCCGGGACTGTGTGTCCTCAGGTTTAAATACCTAGCCGCCCTAACCAGACGTACAACTGAGACAGCAGTTGGAACTGGTCTACCAAATCATTGTCTTCACCAAGCTTACTGGTTCTATTTCCTCAACTCTTTCATTTCCTCATAACGGTGTTGTGTGCTTGTTCATATCTGTGCTGGAATGCTTTGACTGAAGATTTTCTCAATTTCTTCAGTTCAATTTCTTCAGTCTGTTTGTCTTCATCATGTGTTATCCTGTGCTTACACTTTCTGTACTCTGTGCCTGTCTTCATTTCATCATGATGACTATGCTTGTGTTCTATTATGTTTACTTTTGAGTACTTATTCCGCTGCTAGTAGTTCTTCGCTAAGGAATTTCCTCACCTGCAAATTCCTCAGTGAAGAATTCATAAAAATCGTCTACTCACCCCCTCTACTCGATATAATGCACTTTCAGCATATATATACATATACATACAACATCCATATATACATACATCAAGGAATTACAAAAAAGTGTACGAACAAAAACCAGAGAGCAGGTCGTGGCGGTGGCGGCGCGCGGCAAAGCAGAGCAGGCTGGGGCGGTGGCGACGGCGCACGGCAAGCAGAGCAGGCAGGGGCGATGGCGCGGGAGAAGGGAGGGGGCTCACTAGGCGGCAAGGACGAGGCACGACAGAGGGCGGCGACGACGAGGTCGGGGCAGAGGGCGTTCACATCGGGGCAGGGGTGGCGCGGGGCGGCGACGGCGTCGGGACGGTGCGGGGCGGCGTCGGAGGGGCGTGGGATGACGTGCGCCGACGATAGCGACGGTGAGGCCGAGGGCAGTCTGGCGGTGGCATCAGGCGGGATCGAAGAACTAAATGAAAATTTTCACAAGTGTTGTTTATATAGACAGAGCATTGGTCCTGGTTGGTGGCACCAACCGGGACCAATGCCCCCTTTAGTCCTGGTTGGTGCCACTAACCGGGACCAAAGGAGGGCATTGGTCACGGTTTGTGGCACTAAACGGTACCAAAGGTGGGCATTGGTCCCGGTTCGTGCCACCAACCGGGACCAATGGACTTGCACAGCGGCGTGGTGGTGGGAATTTAGTCCCACCTCGCTAGTTGAGTGAAAAAAGACCTTTGGTCGCAGTTGGTGGCACCAACCGGTTCCAAAGGAGGGCATTGGTCACGGTTTGTGGCACTAACCGGTACCAAAGGTGGGCATTGGTCCTGGTTCATGCCACCAACCGGGACCAATGGACTTGCACAGCGGCGTGGTGGTGGGAGTTTAGTCCCACCTCGCTAGTTGAGAGCGCCAAACACCTGTTTATAAGCTCCGCTGCCTCCTCTCTCTCGAACTCCTCTGAACTGCGGGCCTATGGGCCTAATCTGACATTGCTTTGCCTGTGGGCCTACTGGGCCTTCTGCGGGCCTGAATCCTGGCCCAAATAGCTGGGTTTCTAGTCGTATTCACGCCGTGGTGGCCTAGTAGGTGGCATTTTTTCTAGTTTTTTTGTTTTCTTTGTTGCTTTATTTTTTATTTTGTTTATATTTACAAAAAATACTTACTGTTACTATTTTTATTTATTTTATTAAGGTTTATTTATTTTATTACAGTTTATTTTATTCTATTTTACTTTATCTTATTTTCTTTCTACTTATTTATTTCATAAAAGTTTATTTTATTTTATTTTATTTTGTTTCTACTTATTTATTTTATTTTGTTTCTACTTATTTATTTCATAAAAGTTTATTTTATTACATTTTATTTTGTTTATAATTATTTATTTTATTTTATTTTTTGCCTATTGTATTTATTTTATTAAAATTCTTTTTGCTTTTAATGTTTTGAACAGAAAATACTTTGATAATTTTAGTTGCATAAATTCTATATAATTTTAGTTTCAATAATACTAGAGGATTATAAAATGCAACATTTAAAGCATTTCAATATGCCTTTCAACAAAACATTTAAAGCATTTCAACAAAACGGACAATCTGTTTTGAGATATCATGGTTTCCTACGGAAACTCGTCTGTTACAACAGGCATTTCAAATGAACTACGAAAAGGTTGAAAGTTGGCATGGTATCATCATAATAGTTGTGGAGAGAAAGCCTTCACTTTTTCTTCGCTTGTGTCCTTTGTTTATTGTGCCGTAACCATGGATAATCTTCATCATTTATCAGGATGCTTGGGTCAGCCTTGACTTTGAAGGGAGGAATTTCATGAAACTTTTCATGATCTTCATACATGTCTGTCTTGCCCTCCACTCCCACGACGTCCCTTTTTCCTGAAAGAACTATGTGGCGCTTTAGCTCATCGTATGATGTATTCGCTTCCTTATTTTTTTCGTTTTCTCGGTTTGGTAGACATGTCCTTCACGTAGATAACATGTGCCACATCATTGGCTAGGACGAACGGTTCATCGGTGTACCCAAGATTGTTCAGATCCACTGTTGTCATTCCGTACTGTGGGTCTACCTGTACCCCGCCTCCTAACAGATTGACCCATTTGCACTTAAACAAAGGGACCTTAAAATCATGTCTGTAGTCAAGTTTCCATATGTCCACTATGTAATCATAATATTTGTCATTTCCCCTCTTGGTTGCTGCATCAAAGCGGACACCGCTGTTTTGGTTGGTGCTCTTTTCATCTTGGGCGATCGTGTAAAATGTATTCTCATTTATCTCGTATCCTTTGTAAGTCAATACAGTCGAAGATGGTTCCCTGGACAACGAGTACAACTCATCAAAAACAGTGTTGTCACCTCTAAGACGTGTTTCCAACCAACTGCTGAAAGTCATGATGTGTTCACATGTAACCCAGTTGTCACACTGCTCCGGGTGTTTGGAGCGCAGACTGTTCTTCTGTTCATCGACATACGGGGTCACCAAGGTAGAGTTCTGTAGGACTGTGTAGTGTGCTTGAGACCAAGAATGCCCGTCCCTGCATATTATTAAGTCCCCTCCAAGCGTGCCTTTTCTAGTCAGTCTCCCCTCATACCGCGATTTAGGGAGACCTATCTTCTTAAGGCTAGGAATGAAGTCAACCCAAAACCCAATGACATCCTCTGTTTGATGTCCCATGGAGATGCTTCCTTTTGGCCTAGAGCGGTTACGGACATATTTCTTTAGGACTCCCATGAACCTCTGAAAGGGGAACATATTGTGTAAAAATACGGGGGCCATAATGACAATCTCGTTGACTAGATGAACTAGGACATGTGTCATGATATTGAAGAAGGATGGTAGGAACACCAGCTCGAAACTGAAAAGACATTGTGCCACATCACTCCTTAGCCTTGGTATGATTTCGGGATCGATCACCTTCTGAGAGATTGCATTGAGGAATGAACATAGCATCACAATGGCTAATTGGACTTTTTCCGGTAGAAGCCCCCTCAATGCAACCGGAAGCAGTTGCGTCGTAATCACGTGGCAGTCATGAGACTTTAGGTTCTGGAACTTTTTCTCTGGCATATTTATTATTCCCTTTATATTCGACGAGAAGCCAGTCGAGACCTTCATACTGAGTAGGCATTCAAAGAAGATTTCCTTCTCTTCTTTCGTTAGACAATAGCTGGCAGGACCTTCATACTGCTTTGGAGGCATGCCGTCTTTTTCGTGCAAACATTGCAGGTCCTCCCGTGCCTCCGGTGTATCTTTTGTCTTCCCATGCATGCCCAAGAAGCCTAGCAGGTTCACGCAAAGGTTCTTCGTCACGTGCATCACGTCGATTGAAGAGCGGACCTCTAGGTCTTTCCAGTAGAGTAGGTCCCAAAATATAGGTTTCTTCTTCCACATGGGTGCGCGTCCCTCAGCGTCATTCGGAACAGCTAGTCCGTCGGGACCCTTTCCAAAGATTACGTGTAAATCATTGACCATAGCAAGTACATGATCACCGGTACGCATGGCGGGCTTCTTCCGGTGATCTGCCTCACCTTTGAAATGCTTGCCTTTCTTTCGACATTGATGGTTGGTCGGAAGAATTCGACGATGGCCCAGGTACACATTCTTCCTGCATTTTTCTAGGTATATACTTTCGGTGTCAGCTAAACAGTGCGTGCATGCATGGTAGCCCTTGTTTGTCTGTCCCGAAAGGTTACTGAGAGCGGGCCAATCGTTGATGGTTACAAACAGCAACGCGTGCAGGTTAAATTCGTCCCGTTTGTGCTCATCCCACACACGTACACCGTTTGCATTCCACATCTGTAAAAGTTCTTCATCTAATTGCCTTAGGTACACATCAATGTCGTTGCCGGGTTGCTTAGGGCCTTGGATGAGAACTGGCATCATAATGAACTTGCGCTTCATGCACATCCAAGGAGGAAGATTATACATACATAGAGTCACGGGCCAGGTGTTGTGATTGCTGCTCTGCTCCCCGAAAGGATTAATGCCATCCGTGCTTAAACCAAACCATACGTTCCTTGGGTCACCTGCAAACTCAGCCCAGTACTTTCTCTTGATTTTTCTCCACTGCGACCCATCAGCGGGTGCTCTCAACTTCCCGTCTTTCTTACGGTCCTCTCTGTGCCATCGCATCAACTTAGCATGCTCTTCGTTTCTGAACAAGCGTTTCAACCGTGGTATTATAGGAGCATAACACATCACTGATAACCCACAAATATAGGGGATCAATTGTAGCCTCTTTCAATAAGTAAGAGTGTCGAACCCAATGAGGAGCTAAAGGTATAACAAATATTCCCTCAAGTTCTATCGACCACCGTTACAACTCTACGCACGCTTAACGTTTGCTTTACCTAGAACAAGTATGAAACAAGAAGTACTTTGTAGGTGTTCTTGGATAGGTTTGAAAGAATATAAAGAGCACGTAAATAAAAACTAAGGGCTGTTTAGGTAAAGAAGCAATAAAGTTAATATAACGAGTGTGTTAAAGTGGTGGTAGGAGTTGCGAAATTGTCCCCAAGCAATTGACTACGTTACTAGACCGATAGCAAGTTTTATGTGGGAGAGGCCACTGCTAGCATGCCATCCCTGACTTGGAATTCTATGCACTTATGATTGGAACTATTAGCAAGCGTCCTCAACTACTAACGTCCATTAAGGTAAAACCCAATCATAGCATTAAGATATATTGGTCATGTCGGTGTCAAAACTGGCGGATCTCGGTTAGGGGGTCCCGAACTGTGCGTCTAAGGCGGATGGTAACAGGAGGCGGGGGACAAGATGTTTACCCTGGTTCGGGCCCTCTTGATGGAGGTAATACCCTACTTCCTGCTTGATTGTTCTTGATGATATGAGTATTACAAGAGTTGATCTACCACGAGATCGTAGAGGCTAACCCTAGAAGCTAGCCAATGGTATGATTGTATATTGTCCTACGGACTAAACCCTCTGGTTTATATAGACACCGGAGGGGGCTAGGGTTACACAAGGTCGGTTACAAGGGAGGAGATCTACATATCCGTATTGCCTAGCTTGCCTTCCACGCCAAGGAGAGTCCCATCCGGACACAGAACGAAGTTTTCAATCTTGTATCTTCATAGTCCAACAGTCCGGCCAAAGGATATTGTCCGGCTGTCCGGGGACCCCCTAATCCAGGACTCCCTCAGTAGCCCCTGAACCAGGCTTCAATGATGACGAGTCCGGCGTGCAGTATTTTCTTCGGCATTGCAAGGCGGGTTCTTCCTCCGAATACTCCATAGAAGGTCTTGAGCACAAGGATAGTGTCCGGTTCTGCAAAATAAGTTCCATATACCATCGTAGAGAGAATAATATTTTCACAAATCTAATGTGCTGACACGTTTAGCAGCGTCACATCATGTCATGGCTCGGTCATTATTTGAACTGTTTTCCTCAACCAGTACCGCACATATCGTGAGGCGGTTTTCTTGACACGTCTAGTCGAAGCAGAGATCGTGTCCCCTTATCACGGGATTCTCATCAATATGGGTATGGGTAACCCAACCGTGCCATCGATTACGGCGCTCGGGGAGTAAGCGAGTTTAACAGGTAAGTGGGGAGGCGCATGGCCTCCTCCGCCCTTATAAAGGGACAAAGATTCACCCTTTTCCTTGCTTATCCATTCTCACGCACTCGATCTCCAGCGCCCAAGTTCGCGTCTTTCTCCTCAAACCACTCCAGTCATGTCCGGAGCGGGAGGAAAGTGGATGGTCTCCTCTGTCACGGCGGAGGACATCACAAAGCTACGGGCAGCTGGATATCTAGCCGCGGACATCACGCACCGGCTGCCAGCTGCAGGGCACATCATCCCTACGCCCGAACCCCATGAGAGGGTAGTTTTCCTTACCCACTTTGTCCGCGGACTGGGATTTCCTCTCCACCCGTTTTTCTGCGGGCTCATGTTCTAATATGGGCTGGATTTTCATGATCTGGCCCCCAATTTCATCCTCAACATCTCGGCGTTTATCATCGTGTGCGAGGCCTTCCTCCGCATCAGGCCCCACTTTGGCCTGTGGCTAAAAACCTTCAATGTCAAACCGAAGGTGGTGGTCGGCCAGCAAGCAGAGTGCGGAGGCACCATGCTGGGCAAAATGCCCAACGTCACCTGGCTAGAAGGCTCCTATGTGGAGACCACAAAGGGGTGGCAATCGGGGTGGTTCTACATCACCTAGCCGCGCGACACCAACTGGGTGGCGGCCCCCAAATTTCGATCCGGAATCCCCACACGGCTCACTTCCTGGAAAGAGAAGGGTCTGTCCTGGGTTTTTCGGTAGAGCTGACCGGACTCCAGACCTGCATCAGGAACATGATGAGCAATAAAATCAAGCTCGTCAACGTGGTCCAGGTCATGCTCTTCCGCCGGATTCTCCCGTGCCAACGACGGGCATTCAATTTGTGGGAGTTCGACCCAGCCCAGCACCAAACGCTGCGAGAACTCTTTGACACGATGCACGAGGATGTCTGGAAGGTGCTGTTCAAAGGAGCTGAGGTGCCTCCTTCCCTCTTCGAGGACCGCGGACTCAGCGCAAAGCGCCGCGCTAATCCAGTAATTTTCGTACCTTGCAGGGTATTTATTTGCCCTGGTTAAATGATGTGCGGGATCTAAGCTCTCTTGCCATTAACAGGACTGGATAAAGACAGCAGAGCAGCTTGATTGCCCAGCCCCTCTGCCTGAAGATCCCGCAGATGCTCTCCTGACGGAGATGTTGACTCCGGCACCTTACGAGGTGCCGGCAAAGAAGACCAAGAAGAAGGCCACGGGGACCCGAAAGGGTCTCCGGCGTAAGGTTATATCGGACTCATCCGACGATGACTCCGACGCGCCCTCCTCCCATAAAAATGAGGAGGGGAGGAAAGTTCTCTCCCCCCAGACGAGGGAGACAAGAAAAGGAAGGCCGACCCAACCGGGGAGGCCGAAGGGTCCAAGAAGGGAAGGACCCGTGCTCCGGACTGTTCCACGACGGCCGCCGACAGCGGCGATGAGTGGCTACCCAGGGTCAAGCCCCTAGCGAAGTCGTAAGTGTCCGGACACCATAGTGCTTCATGGTATGTTTTATTGCACTCCTTCTCCTCATGTCGAACATGATTATACAGTCCGTCCCGAGCTCATCTCGACGTATCCTCATCGAGCGGCTCATTGGACTCGTCGGATATGAACAGTGGTTCTCTTCCAACCGCTTCCACCCCTCGCCCTACGGACAACGCTGAGGTGTTGTCTCAAAAGGCACCGAGCCAAGGGGAGGTGGTCCTGGAGGCGTCTCGAGGCGACCTCCCGGACCCTGGGTACCAAGCGAGCGAGGCTCCTACGGGCTCCGAGTTCGGGCCCCAGCCGGAAACTTCAATGGTTCCGAACTCCGGCAGGCGGCCCCCGTTAAGGGGGGCCAACCACCCGTGCCGGTGTCCTCTGTCCATCCAGAGGCACCGGAAAACTTGCTAGAAGCGCTTCGCAGCGCTTCCATCAATGAAGAGCACCGCACTATCATGAGTGCGGTGATCGAGAAGGTTTAGTCCGGCAAAAACGGGCTGACCAAAGCTTGCACCAGCCTCCTAACATGCTTTGAGGTAAGCAATCAAAATATATATAAGAAAATATTACCGCATAGATAGTAGCCCCTGATGCTCTGTTTGGTGTTCGAGAAGAAAGGCCGAATAGAGGATCAAATGATGAGTCAGGAGTCTAATAAGAATATGTCTATGTGTAAGTGCAGGCTTCCTTGATGGCCGCTGCCGCACGTACTGCGGAGGTATCTGCACTGAAGCAGGACCTGGAGCGGTCCGAGGACGAGCTTGGCCTTACCAAGAGGCAGCTCGAGGAGAGCAAAGGTAAGCAATACCTTGTCTGCGCTTTGGAAAAGAAGTCCGACTGTAAAATAGTAGGATCACCATGAATTTGCTAGGGGCCACTACCGAGGTGGCGACCCTGAAGAAGGCGTTGTCCGAGGCCGAAGACAAAGCGGCCAAGGAACGCATCAAGTGGGAGAAGCAAGAAGCCCGAGTGGGCGAGGTGCAGCAAGAGCTCGAGGCTCTCGCCAAAAAACACGAGTCCTTGGAGCTCGACTCTAAGACGTGAGAGTCTGAGCTCGCACATGCGCTTGAAAGCACCCGGAGCGCCAAGGCTGAAGCCCGCAACTCCCTCCAGGAAATTGATGCGGTGAAGAAGATAGCAGCGGGTGAGGCATTCATTATGCAAAGCAAGCATGTGAAGGAAACTTTCCTTTTTCTTACCCGAGTTCGGAGCTCTCCAGGAGCGTTCGCAGATCTTCCCCGCAGTGTACTGGATGCCGCGGAGTTTTACCGAGCTGGGGAGGGGAGCTCGACGGAGAAGTTGTTCTGGTCTCAGTATACTGGGACCGAACACCCGATGCCCTTGAGAGACTAGCTAAAGCAATTGGTCGAGCTTCACAAGGCGGACGAACGGGCCATGAGGGGCCTTATAGTCCGGATGTGGCCTGGCGAGCCCCAGTCCGGCAGCAACTTCGGTCTGGTGAGGCGGCTTGTGGAGGCCTGCCCACAGCTTGAAGTCATAAAGTGGTCAGCCTGCATCGAGGGTGCGCGCAGGGCTTTTGCCTGGGCAAAGGTGCGCTGGGCGAAGCTGGACGCCGTGAAGCTGGTGAAGGAGGGGCTGCCGGAGGGCAAGGAGCATCGCCACCCTGAGATGTACTATGAGAGTGTCCTGAAGGGTTACCGCTTTGTGGTGATTGAATGTGCCAGGGATGTAATTTTTGAATGATCACGCTCATGTGGTCCTGTAATGTGAAACAAGTTCATCTGCGCTATGCAACGCTTTTTGTGTTTTAAAATATTACCTTCTGTGCGGCCGTCTATAATATCTGAGAGTTGGCCAGTCGTTGGCTTCTGCCCTCATGTAACTAGTACTGGGGTATTCGGGATAAACCTGAGCACTCTTTACCCCAATTTTGGCTCCTTCAAGGGAGGTGTTCAGCGCAACGAACCAGGCAATCGGACTATAAGGCTTTATCACTCTCACTTAGCCATAGAAGTCTACAATTTTAAACTTTGGCGAAGCCCCTAGTGTTCGGAAGGCCGAATTTGGGGCGCTATACTCGCCTAAGCCGGACAAGGCCGGCTCGTCGCTCGAAGCGGAAAAAGTCTTTAAGGAGTTGAGACCTCTCGAACAGCGACCAGTCTCTCGCCTTATCATGACAGTCAGTTTTTGGCTTTCTCTACTGAGGCGCTCGTCCGGAAGAACCGGGACGTAATCGCAGTAGTTCTCCCACCCGTACCTTAGCCGATATGGCGGAACATAAGGTACCAAAGCATGGGAGCCGGGCAAACCCAATATTTGACCAAAGACAAGATTCGGAGCTGATGCATATAATGCTCTAAGTTCGGGGTGCCGCACTATCGAAAGTGTTCGACTCCTTGCGCCGTATTATGGGGTAAACGAAAGACCCTGGCGTATTGACCGTACCCGAACATACGGGTGCGGATTGTCGTGAATGGACATATAAGAGAGAAAAATATAAAAATGCAATAATAGACTAATGATATGCATTGTTATTTAAAGAATACGTCGAAGCGTACTGGTACAAGTAGTGAAATAAGCAGAAAGTAGGACAATTCGAAATGTCCTATCCAGGGCAAGTTGCGCGTGGATAGAAAAAGCGGGTGTATCAATTATTAGAGACCACCCGGGGTTCCCGTGTTTATCTTAGCTTCTTGCCGCCTTGGTTGTTGCTTCACGTAATGTGTCCGGCAATTGTACTGCCGGAAAGGTCTTCCAGGGGGTTAGGTCCTGAAAGAGAAAAGAAGTAATAAAGGTATACAAGCCCTAGTGCGGTTAAGCCGCATTGTGGGACATGCCCTGATCGTGCCCCCGTCTATATCCATGGTATTTTCAGTGCATAGTTATGTACGCACGGCACGGATTTCATCGCTTGACTAGGACTGGGACGGGGGCCGAATTGCTAGGCGAGCTCTGAACGTGCCAGGCGATCCTGTTGCAGCTTATTCCAGACTCGCTTGAAGGTGTCCGGGGGCGGTGACACCGAATTAGTGGTTTGCCTTAAAAGGCTGCTTTGTGCTTCTGCTGCAAGGGCCGCAGTGTGCTCTTCCGTGCGGAGCAAGCGTTATGTGTCTCCATTTACTGTTATGACTCCCCTAGGTCCTAGCATCTTGAGCTTTAGGTATGCGTAATGCGGCACTGCATTAAATATTGCAAATGTTGTTCGTCCGAGCAGTGCGTGGTAGCCACTGCGAAACGGGACGATATCAAAGATTAACTCCTCGCTTCGGAAGTTTTCCGGTGATCTGAAGGCCACTTCCAGTGTGATTGAGCCTGTGCAACGAGCCTGTACACCTGGGATGACGCCTTTAAAGGTGGTTTTGGTGGGTTTGATCCTCGAGGGATCAATACCCATTTTTCGCACTGTGTCCTGATAGAGCAGGTTCAGGCTGCTGCCGCCGTCCATAAGGACTCGAGTGAGGTGAAATCTGTCGATGATGGGGTCTAGGACCAGTGCGGCGGATCCTCCATGATGGATGCTAGTGGGATGGTCCCTGCGATCAAAGGTGATCGGGCAAGCAGACCATGGGTTGAACTTTGGGGCGATGGGCTCCATCACATAGACGTCCCTTAGTGCACGCTTCCGCTCCCTCTTGGGACTGTGGGTTGCGTATATCATGTTCACCATCTTCACTTGTGGGGGGAACCCCTCTTGTCCTCCTGTGTTCGGCGGCCGGGGCTCCTCCTCGTCATCGGTATGCAACCCCTTGTCCCTGTTTTCGGTATTTAACTTGTCGGCCTGCTTGAACACCCAACATTATCTGTTGGTGTGATTGGCTGGTTTGTTAGGGGTGCCGTGGATTTGACACGAGCGATCCAGTATGCGATCCAAACTGGACGGAGCCGGAGTACTTCTTTTAAATGGCTTTTTCTGCTGACCGGATCTAGAGCCTCTGAATCCGGCATTGACTGCCGTATCTTTGGTGTTATCACCATTATTGCGGCGCTTTGGTCTGTTACGACGTTGCCTACCATTGGCATCTTTGGTATCCGAAGTGCCCGGATTCCTCGATGTGTTGTTGCTGCGAGCTAGCCAGCTATCCTCGCCCGCGCAAAAGCGGGTCATGAGTGTTGTGAGGGCTTCCACAGATTTTGGCTTCTCCTGGCCCAGGTGACGAGCCAGCCATTCGTCACGGATGTTATGCTTGAATGCCACTAGGGCCTCTGCATCCGGACAGTCGACAATTTGGTTTTTCTTAGTCAGGAACCGTGTCCAGAATTGTCCGGCCGATGCACCTGGATGCTGGGTTATATGGATCAAGTCATCAGCATCAGGTGGCCACACATAAGTGCCCTGGAAGTTATCCAGGAATGTGTCTTCCAGATCCTCCCAACTGCCTACGGAGTCTGCTGGCAAGTTGTTCAGCCAATGCCGAGCTGGTCCTTTAAGTTTTAGTGGGAGGTACTTGATGGCATGTAGATCATCATCGCGAGCCATGTGGATGTGAAGGAGAAAATCCTCAATCCATACAGCGGGATCTGTTGTACCATCGTATGATTTGATATTTACGGGTTTGAAACCCTCCGGGAATTCGTGATTCATAACTTCATCAGTGAAGCATAGGGGGTCTTGGGCGCCTCTGTGCCGGGCTATATCCCGACGCAGTTCATATGAGTCTTGTCTGTTGTATTCGGCCCGACCGGATTTACTCTTGGTGTATCCGACGTGACGATCATCGTCCCGTGTTGGTGCGCGTGCCCGTGACCCATATATTGACCTTGCGATTTTTGTCTTACTGTCCAATACGTATTGTAGGTCCCCTGTATTGCCCCGGGCCTTAGTATTTTTGATTGAGTGGCGGCGGGGTGCAGGCTGAACTTCAGGCTGAAACGCCTCTCTGGCTCGTCCACGTAGTGGCCGGTCAGCCGCATCGTACACTGGTGAATGAGGTTTCATTGCTTCCTCCTCGAGGTGAGGTAGCAACTTGCGTTTTGGGTAACTCTTGGAGGGGCGCTCAAGTTCGTACTCCTCGGCCGCAAGGACTTCGGTCCATCTGTCTGCTAGCAAGTCTTGATCAGCTTGAAGCTGTTGCTGCTTTTTTTCAGGCTATTTTCTGTGGCCATAAGCCGGCACTTGAAGCGCTCTTGCTCGACGGGGTCCTCAGGCATGATAAATTCTTCCTCGCCGAGGCTCGCCTCGTCTTCGAAGAGAGGCATGTAATTGTCCTCCTCCGGTTCTCCATCTGCTGCCCGCTCTGGAGGGCTAGCTTGTTCGTCCTCCGGCTCTGCATCGTGCTGGAGGGGATTGTTGTTGTCTTCAACACTATCTGGAGTGTTATTATCTCCTGTGCCGGTATCACTACTTTTGCTATGGTGGGACTTAGAGCGGCGCCGCTGACGTCGTCGCTTGGGTTGCTTCTTGGAGGGGTCATCCTCCGCTGTCTCGTCGCCATTGCCTTCTTTCGGGGTGTCCACCATGTATATATCATATGCTGAGGTGGCAGTCCAGCGCCCTATGGGCGGTGGTTCCTGTTCGTCTCCTGCATCGTCGTCCATACCGTCGAAGTCTTGGGAGTCAAAGTCGAGCATGTCGGTTAAATCATCGACAGTGGCTACTAAGTGGGTGGTGGGTGGGCAGCGAATTTCTTCGTCGTCCGCATCCCATTCTAGCCGGACATAGTTTGGCCAAGGTTCTCCTGACAGGGAGAGATACCTTAATGAATTTAGCACATCGCTGAAAGGTGAGTGCTGAAAGATATCTGCGGAGGTGAACTCCATGATCGGCGCCCAGTCGGGTTCGACAGGCACAGATGTAAGCGGCTCGGAGTCCGTGGCCGGGGATGAATCCAGTGGTTCGGTGGCACGGCTCCCGTGAGGGGTGAAGTCAGCATCCGGATCTATCGCCGCTGAGAGCGCGGCCTCCATGGCGGGGTCTATCCCTCCGCTCTCGGATGGCGCGATTTGCTCCGGATTGACGGCCGGAGTAGTTGCAGATGCGATCTCCCGAATACTTTCTGACGGCAAAGTTATGTCATGCTCGTCGTGACTGTGCGGCACACCTGACATGGGCTCGAATCCGTCGAAGATCAAGTCTCCGCAGATATCGGCCGTGTAGTTCAAGTTTCCGAATCTAACCTGATGGCCAGGGGCGTAGCTCTCGATCTGCTCCAGATGGCCAAGCGAATTGGCCCGCAGTGCAAAGCCGCTGAATACAAAGATCTGTCCGGGGAGGAAAACCTCACCCTGGACTGCATCGCTACCAATGATCGAAGGAGCCATCAAGCCTTATGGTGACGACATAGTAGAACTCTCAATGAAAGCACCAATGTCGGTGTCAAAACCGGCAGATCTCGGGTAGGGGGTCCCGAACTGTGCGTCTAAGGCGAATGGTAACAGGAGGCGGGGGACAACATGTTTACCCAAGTTCGGGACCTCTTGATGGAGGTAATACCCTACTTCCTGCTTGATTGTTCTTGATGATATGAGTATTACAAGAGTTGATCTACCACGAGATCGTAGAGGCTAGCCCTAGAAGCTAGCCTATGGTATGATTGTATATTGTCCTACGGACTAAACCCTCCGGTTTATATAGACACCGGAGGGGCTAGGGTTACACAAAGTCGGTTACAAGGGAGGAGATCTACATATCTGTATTTCCTAGTTTGCCTTCCACGCCAAGGAGAGTCCCATCCGGACACAGGACGAAGTCTTCAATCTTGTATCTTCGTAGTCCAACAGTCCGGCCAAATGATATAGTCCGGCTGTCAGGAGACCCCCTAATCCAGGACTCCCTCAGGTCCGCTTTCAATCCCGTATGCATCAATTTCTATGCTAGGTTGAAGCTTCTGTCACTCTTGCCCTCCAATACATAGTCCTATCAACATACAACTAACCCTATGGTGTGATCCACGCGCTCTCATATGACGGGCACCAAAGGACAGCAACTTAACCCCAAGCAAATTAAACCAATCATAGTAATTCACCAATCACCGATAGGACAACGAAAATCTACTCAGACATCATAGGATGGCAACACATCATTGGATAATAATATGAAGCATAAAGCACCATGTTCAAGTAGAGGGTACAATGGGTGGCGGGAGAGTGGACCATTGTAGATAGAGGGGGAAGGTGATGGATATGTTGGTGAAGATGGCGTAGGTGCTGGTGAAGATCGCGGTGATGATGATGGCCCCGGCGGCGTTCCGGCGCCACCGGAAGCGAGGGGGAGAGAGCCCCCCTTCTTCTTCTTCCTTGACCTTCTCCCTAGATGGGAGAAGGGTTTCCCCTCTGGTCCATGGCTTCCATGGCATGGGAGGGGCGAGAGCCCCTCCGAGATTGGATCTGTCTCTCTGTCTCTCTCTGTTTCTGCGTTCTGGGATTCTGCCCTTTCATCGTTTCTTATATATCCGGAGATCCGTAACTCCGATTGGATTGAAACCTTCGCCCAGATTTTTCTCCGAAAATTAGCTTTCTTGTGGCCAAAGAAGAGCATCAACTTCCTTACGGGGGGCCCACGAGGGTTAGTGGCGCACCCAGGGGGTAGGCGCCCCCTGCCTTGTGGCCCCCTCGGGCACCGTCTCGCGTTGATTCTTCTTCCCATATTTCACAAATATTCCAAAATTATTCTCCGTCCATTTTTATCCCGTTTGGACTTTGTTTGATATGGATTTCCTGTGAAACAAAAAACATGCAAAAAACAGGAACTGGCACTGGGCACTAGATCAATATGTTAGTCCCAAAATAGTATAAAAAGTTGTCAAAAGTATATGAAAGTTGTAGAATATTAGCATGGAACAATAAAAAATTATAGATACGACGGAGACGTATCAGCATCCCCAATCTTAATTCCTGCTCATCCTCGAGTAGGTAAATGATAAAAAAAGATAATTTTTGATGTGGAATGCTACCTAGCATAATCTTGATCACATATCTAATCATGGCATGAATATTAAGACACGAGTGATGAAGCTATGTACCTAGGGTAGGGTCATGGATCTATCCAAGATACCCTCCCCAAGGACATCTCTAAAGGAACTAGAAGCGGTCGAAGAAAAATCATCATCCACTCGACTGTGAAGCTATGTTCCACTCGACAGTATAGAAGACACTCGACTATGCGAACAACCACTCGACGATACGAAACCACTCAGAGTGTAGAAAGCATAACGTCACTCAAGATGACAACGGTCGGTCATTCACTCTGCAGCCTTAAAGATCATTTATATCTCTTTATTACTAGCGTTACCAGTAACGCCCTGCCTTAATGTACATTGAACCCTTTGTAACGTGGGCTGGCTGGGGTCCTGGCGCACTCTATATAAGCCACCCCCTCCTCTGAGACAAGGGTTCGCACATTTTGTAATTCACGCGCATATATCCAGTCGACCGCCTCCGGGCTCCGAGACGTAGGGTTGTTACTTCCTCCAAGAAGGGCCTGAACTCGTAAAACTCGCGTGTACAACTCCTCCATAGCTAGGATCTTGCCTCTATATTCTTACCCCCCCTATTCTATTGTTAGGCTTAGAACCATGACAGTTGGCGCCCACGTTGGGGCAGGTGTCTTAGCGACTTGTTGGAGAAGTTGCAATTTTCCCGATCCCCTTCATCATGGTTTCAGGCAGAGGTTTGGCTGAGGGCCACGAGATCCGTCTCAGCGTGCTCGTGTTTGTCGCTGACGACTCCGCTTGGCTTCAGGAGGCTCCACTCGACGTCGACGCACTCCCCGCCCGCGGAGCGACGCACTTTCGCGCGTGCGTCCGCGGCGTCCTCCTGCGGCAACCGTCGACCCAGTATCAGTCGGCTCCAACAACTTTCACCCTCCCTGTGGCTCACCGGAGCAAACGTTTCGGTCGGTCGAGGCTTCAGTGGTGGGTGAGGCATGCGGTGGCTTGCCAGTCGGCCACCCCTCAAGTCGCGGCAACCGAGCCCGACAAAACTCTCTACGGCCTGTTCAATCTGTCGACTGGCTCCGTAGAGACTGCATCCGAGTGTGACAGCAGCGACCCAGCGGCAGAAGTTTTGAGGGCCGATGGACTATGCAGTCCTCCTGGCTTCAGCCGTGAAGACGGAGGTGATGGGGATGGCGATCCGTCGCGCGTTCATGAAGAGTATCGCCCCGAACCCCTCTCTTCGCAGCAGAGGGAGGAACTTCGCCGCCGAAACATGGATGCACTGCATACTCCTATATTTGGAGAAACCCCTGAGGCCCAGGCCTTGGAGCAGGCATGCCTGGCCAACTTGGCCAAGCGCACTTGACTGGAGAACCTCCAGCGCGCACTCGACAATCGCGCTTGGCAGCGTGCTCCCGAATCCAGTCGACGCCAACTTTTTCCGCCTCCGACTCAGGTATACCGAACCCCAATCCAGAATCTAGCAGCTGCTGCCCGGATAGCGGAATCGATCCAACCTTCCCAGTCAGAAGCTGGCCGAGGTCTGGTACAGATCCGAACATTGCTCCGGGCGGCGGGAGAACATAATACAGCCGTATCTCAGTCGCGGAATAGGATCCATAGCATATCCGTGGTTGCAGACACAGTTCAGTCGGCTCACAGCCCAAGATCGCCCCCGAGGCATGAGGGACGTGGAGATCGACGAGATCAGTACAGAAACCGTGAGCAGTATGATCATCGAATCCATCGCGATGATCGTCGTCGAGTGCCCACGCCTCCCCCACGGAGTGGGTCGTATGTGCCTCGGCAACATGATGACAGGCGCCCTCACAGTGTTGGGCGAGGGATTCCTGTCGACCCCAGGGAGCCAGGCTTTGATGTGAGATCTATTCTCGTTGAGGGCTTGGTCGACAGAAACAGAGCTCAACAAGAGGGCCATGACAGAGATCCGCAAACCAGCAGCAGGGTGTATGTCTCAGGTCCAGAGTGCTTCAGCAGGGCCATCAGGGCTGCAGTGATTCCCCCCAACTTCAGGTTGGCGACTGGAGTCAGTAAGTTCACTGGTGAGTCCAAGCCTGACACTTGGCTTGAAGACTACCGAGTGGCTGTCCAGATTGGTGGCGACAATGATGAAGTGGCCATGAAACACCTTCCTCCGATGTTGGAGGGCTCGGCTAGAGCATGGCTGAATCAGTTGGCACCTAGCAGTATTTATACTTGGGAAGATCTCGCCAGAGTGTTTGTCAGAATATTCGAGGGCACTTGCAAACGACCGGCAGGTTTGACAGAATTACAGTGTTGTGTTCACAAACCGAATGAAACTTTGAGGTATTATATCTAGAGATGGATCACCCTACACCACACGGTGGAGGATGTGTCTAATCATCAGGCAATTTGTGCCTTTAAGGAAGGTGTCAAGTATCGAGAGTTGAATCTGAAATTCAGTCAGACAGGAAAAATGACTTCACTCTGAAATTACTTGAACCGTTCAATAATTCAGACTTGTGTTTCATCAAGTAAATATTCTCAACATCTACTCGAATCATCCGTGAAGTAAGAACATAACGATATTCACTGCATGCCTCAGCACTCATTGGATTGCACACATCAAAATGTGTTACTTCCAACAAGTTGCTATCTTGTTCCATCTTACTGAAAACGAGGCTTTTCAGTCATCTTGCCCATGTGGTATAATTTGCATATCTCAAGTGATTCAAAATCAAGTGAGTTCAAACGATCCATCTGCATGGAGTTTCTTCATGCGTATACACCAATAGACATGGTTCGCATGTCTCAAACTTTTCAAAACGAGTGAGTCCAAAGATCCATCAACATGGAGCTTCTTCATGCGTTTTATACCATTATGACTTACATGGCAGTGCCACAAGTAAGTGGTACTATCATTACTATCTTATATCTTTTGGCATGAAAATGTGTATCACTACGATCAAGATTCAATAAACCATTCCTTTAGGTGCAAGAGCACTTATTCAGGTTTAATACTAATCTTGATGGTAGAGGGAGCATGCGATGTTAGATCACATCAAACTTGGAAACACTTCCAACACATATCGTCAGCTCACCTTTAGCTAGTCTCCGTTTCATTCCGTAGCTTTTATTTCGAGTTACTAACACTTAGCAACCGAACCGGTATCTAATACCCTGGTGCTACTAGGAGTACTAGTAAAGTACACATTAACATAATGTATATCCAATATACTTCTATCGACCTTGCCAGCCTTCTCATCTACCAAGTATCTAGGGTAATGCTGCTCCAGTGGTTGTTCCCCTTATTACAGAAGCACTTAGTCTCGGGTTTGGGTTCAACCTTGGGTTTCTTCACTAGAGCAGCAGCTGAATTGCCGTTTCATGAAGTATCGCTTTGTTCCCTTGCCCTTCTTGAAACTAGTGGTTTCATCAACCATCAACAATTGATGCTCCTTCTTGATTTCTACTTTCACGATGTCAAACAACGCGAATACCTCAAGGATCATGATATCTATCCTTGATATGTTATAGTTCATCACGAAGCTCTAGCAGCTTGGTGGCAATGACTTTGGAGAAACATCACTATCTCATCTGGAGGATCAACTCCCACTCGATTCAAGTGATTGTTGCACTCAGACAATCTGAGCACAAGCTCAACGATTGAGTTTTTTTCCCTTAGTTTGCAGGCTAAGAAAATCGTCGGAGGTCTTATACCTCTTGACGTGGGCACGAGCCTGAAATCCTAATTTCAGCCCTCGAAACATCTCATATGTTCCGCGACATTTCGAAAACGTCTTTGGTGCCTCTACTTAAACCATTTAACTGAACTATCACGTAGTTATCAAAACGTGTATGTCCGATGTTCGAAACATCCACAAACGACATTTGGGGTTCAGCACACTGAGCAGTGCATTAAGGACATAAGCTTTCTACTGTCCGCATAATTGCTACTTTCAACTTTCAACTATGTTTTCTCTAGGAACATATCTAAAGCAGTAGAACTAAAGCGCGAGCTACGACATAATTTGCAAAAGGTCCTTTGACTATGTTCAAGATAATTAAGTTCATCTTATGAACTCCCACTCAGATAGACATCCCTCTAGTCATCTAAGTGATTACATGATCCGAGTCAACTAGGCCGTGTCCGATCATCACGTGAGACGGACTAGTCATCATCGGTGAACATCTTCATGTTGATCGTATCTACTATACGACTCATGCTCGACCTTTCGGTCTCCGTGTTCCGAGGCCATGTCTGCACATGCTAGGCTCGTCAAGTTAACCCTAAGTGTTTTCGCTGTGTAAAACTGTCTTACATCCGTTGTATGTGAACGTAAGAATCCATCACACCCGATCATCACGTGGTGCTTAGAAGCGACGAACTGTAGCAACGGTGCACAGTTAGGGGAGAACACTTCTTGAAATTTTGTAAGGGATCATCTTATTTACTACCGTCGTCCTAAGTAAACAAGATGCATAAACATGATAAACATCACATGCAATCAAATAGAGTAGTGACATGATATGGCCAATATCATATAGCTCCTTTGATCTTCATCTTCGGGGCTCCATGATCATCTTGTCACCGGCTTGACACCATGATCTCCATCATCATGATCTCCATCATCGTGTCTTCATGAAGTTGTCACGCCAATGACTACTTCTACTTCTATGACTAACGCGTTTAGCAATAAAGTAAAGTAGTTTACATGGCGTTCTTCAATGACACGCAGGTCATACAATAAATTAAGACAACTCCTATGGCTCCTGCCGGCTGTCATACTCATCGACATGCAAGTCGTGAATCCTATTACAAGAACATGATCAATCTCATACATCACATATCATTCATCACATTCTTCTTGGCCATATCACATCACAAAGCATACCCTGCAAAAACAAGTTAGACGTCCTCTAATTGTTGTTTCATGTTTTACGTGGCTGCTATGGGTTTCTAGCAAGAACGTTTCTTACCTACGCAAAACCACAACGTGATATGCCAATTGCTATTTACCCTTCATAAGGACCCTTTTCATCGAATCCGTTCCGACTAAAGTGGGAGAGACTGGCACCCGCTAGCCACCTTATGCAACAAGTGCATGTCAATCGGTGGAACCTGTCTCACGTAAGAGTACGTGTAAGGTCGGTCCGGGCCGCTTCATCCCACAATACCGTCGAAACAAGATTGGACTAGTAAAGGTAAGCATATTGAACAACATCAACGCCCACAACTACTTTGTGTTCTACTCGTGCAAAGAATCTACGCAATAAACCTGGCTCTGATACCACTGTTGGGGAACGTAGCAGAAATTCAAAAATTTTCCTACGTAACACCAAGATCTATCTATGGAGAAACCAGCAACGAGTAGAAAGGGGAGTGCATCTACATACCCTTGTAGATCGCTAAGCGGAAGCGTTCAAGTAAACGGGGTTGATGGAGTCGTACTCGTCGTGATTCAGATCACCGATGATCCTAGTGCCGAACGGACGGCACCTCCGGGTTCAACACACGTACAGCCCGGTGACGTCTCCCACGCCTTGATCCAGCAAGGAGAGAGGGAGAGGTTGAGGAAGACTCCATCCAGCAGCAGCACAACGGCGTGGTGGTGATGGAGGAGCGTGGCAATCCTGCAGGGCTTCGCCAAGCACCTACGGGAGAGGAGGAGGTGTCACGGGAGGGAGGGAGGCGCCAAGGGCTCAGGTGTGGATGCCCTCCCTCCCCTCCACTATATATAGGGGCAGGGGAGAAGGGGGAGGCGCAGCCTGGCCCCCTACTCCAAGAAAAGGGGTGCGGCTAAGGAGGGGGGAGGAGTCCATCCTCCCCAAGGCACCTCGGAGGTGCCTTCCCCCTTTAGGACTCTCCCCTTTTTCCTTTATCTTGGCGCATGGGCCTCTAGGGGCTGGTGCCCTTGGCCCATGTAGGCCAAGGCGCACCCCCTACAGCCCATGTGCCCCCCCGGGGCAGGTGGCCCCACCCGGTGGGCCCCCGGGACCCTTCCGGTGGTCCCGGTACAATACCGATGACCCCGAAACTTGTCCCGATGGCCGAAACAGGACTTCCTATATATAAATCTTTACCTCCGAACCATTCCGGAACTCCTCGTGACGTCCGGGATCTCATCCGGGACTCCGAACAACATTCGGTAACCACATACAAGCTTCCTTTATAACCCTAGCGTCATCGAACCTTAAGTGTGTAGACCCTACGGGTTCGGGAGACATGCAGACATGACCGAGACGTTCTCCGGTCAATAACCAACAGCGGGATCTGGATACCCATGTTGGCTCCCACATGTTCCACGATGATCTCATCAGATGAACCACGATGTCAAGGACTTAATCAATCCCGTATTCAATTCCCTTTGTCTATCGGTATGTTACTTGCCCGAGATTCGATCGTCGGTATCCAATACCTTGTTCAATCTCGTTACCGGCAAGTCACTTTACTCGTTCCGTAACACATCATCCCGTGATCAACTCCTTGGTCACATTGCGCATATGATGATGTCCTACTGAGTGGGCCCAGAGATACCTCTCCGTTTACACGGAGTGACAAATCCCAGTCTCGATTCGTGCCAACCCAACAGACACTTTCGGAGATACCTGTAATGCACCTTTATAGCCACCCAGTTACGTTGTGACGTTTGGTACACCCAAAGCATTCCTACGGTATCCGGGAGTTGCACAATCTCATGGTCTAAGGAAAAGATACTTGACATTGGCAAAGCTCTAGCAAATGAACTACACGATCTTTTGTGCTAGTCTTAGGATTGGGTCTTGTCCATCACATCATTCTCCTAATGATGTGATCCCGTTATCAACGACATCCAATGTCCATAGCCAGGAAACCATGACTATCTGTTGATCACAACGAGCTAGTCAACTAGAGGCTCACTAGGGACATATTGTGGTCTATGTATTCACACGTGTATTACGATTTCCGGATAATACAGTTATAGCATGAATAAAAGACAATTATCATGAACAAGGAAATATAATAATAATACTTTTATTATTGCCTCTAGGGCATATTTCCAACAATTCCGATGTCCAGACTCAGCGAAAGCAATATGAGTTTCTATGGGATCATTCCAGGCAAGAAGGCTGCATCACTCGGCCAGATTGCTCTCGACGTGGTTTTCGGTGATTCCAAGAATTACCGCAAAGAAAGGTTGACATTTGAAGTTATGATTTCTGGAGTGCCTATCATGCTATTCTGGGCAGGCCAACTTATGCTCGTTTTATGGCTCGACCATGCTATGTGTACCTCAAATTGAAGATGCCTGGTCCCAAAGGGGTGATCACTGTCACTGGTAGTCAGAAGAAGGCCGAGGAGTGCTTCCACAAGGGCTCAAAGATCACCGATGCACAAATGGCTGTAGCAGAATTGCAAGAATATCAGAAAAATGCAGATTCGAGTGATTTGTTACGAGCCAAGAAGCCAGCCACAGATTCAGCATTCCAGTCGTCTGGTGAAATGAAGTTGATTCACATTCACCCGACAGACCCCAATGCTGCTCCGACTCACATTTCAACCACACTCGACTCCAAATAGGAAGAAGCGCTCATCCAGTTCCTCCGTGAGAACTGGGACATCTTTGCATGGAAACCTTCGGACATGCCAGGTGTTCCCAGGGGACTGGCTGAGCATCGTTTGCGAGTCAACCCAAAAGTGAAACTAGTCAAAGAACATCTTCGACGGTCCGCCATGCAGAAGAGGAAGGCAATCGGTGAAGAGGTGGCTCGGCTTTTGGCAGCTGAGTTTATCCGTGAAATTTACCACTCCGAGTGGTTAGCTAATGTTGTCATGGTCCCAAAGAAGGACGACTCACTTCGCATGTGCATCGCCTTCAAACATATCAATCGGGCCTGCTCGAAAGATCACTTTCCTCTCCCTCGCATCGATCAGATAGTTGACTCGACTGCGAGGTGCGAGCGTTTGTCCTTTTTGGACGCCTACTCCGGGTACCACCAGATCCATCTGTATGGACCCGACAAGATAAAAACAGCTTTCATCACCCCATCCGGATACTTCTATTATGTCACTATGCCATTCGGCTTGAAGAACACTGGAGCCACATTCATGCGGATGACTCACTCAGATCAGTCGGAATGTGGAAACATACATGGATGACATTGTGGTCAAGTCACATAAAGGTTCCGACCTACTGACTGACCTTGCTGAAACCTTTGCCAACCTCAGAAAGTATGATATCTAGCTCAATCCATCAAAGTGCATGTTTGGAGTTCCAGGCGGAAAATTACTCAGTTTTCTCGTTTCCGAACGAGGGATCGATGCTAACCCAGAGAAAGTGGGTGCTATACTCCGAATGAAATGCCCTGTGCGTGTGCATGATGTCCAGAAGCTTACTGGTTGCTTGGCCTCCCTAAGTCGGTTCATTTCTCGCCTCGGTGAAAAGGCACTGCCTCTTTACCGACTGATGAAGAAATCAGATAAGATCGAGTGGACTCCTGAAGCTGATGCATGCTACGTCTTGAGCTTGCGTTGGTTTTCCCCGAAGAGGAAGGGATGATGCAGCAGAGTAGCGTAAGTATTTCCCTCAGTTTTTGAGAACCAAGGTATCAATCCAGTAGGAGGCCACGCTCAAGTCCCTCGTACCTGCACAAAGCGATAGCTGCTCGCAACCAACACGATTAGGGGTTGTCAATCCCTTCACGGTCACTTACGAGAGTGAGATCTGATAGTTATAATATTTTTGGTATTTTTGGTATAAAGATGCAAAGCAAAAAGTAAAAGCAAAGTAAAAAAGCAAAGCAAGATTAAAGTAATGTAGATTGATATGATGAGAACAGACCTGGGGGCCATAGGTTTCACTAGTGGCTTCTCTCAAGAGCATAAGTATTCTATGGTGGGTGAACAAATTACTGTTGAGCAATTGACAGAATTGAGCATAGTTATGAGAATATCTTGGCATGATCATGTATATAGGCATCACGTCCGTGACAAGTAGATCGAAACGATTCTGCATCTACTACTATTACTCCACTCATCGACCGCTATCCAGCATGCATCTAGAGTATTAAGTTAAAAACAGAGTAATGCCTTAAGCAAGATGACATGATGTAGAGAGATAAATTCACGCAATATGGAATAAACCCCATCTTGTTATCCTCGATGGCAACGATATAATACGTGCCTTGCTGCCCCTTCTGTCACTGGGTAAGGACACCGCAAGATCGAACCCAAAGCTAAGCACTTCTCCCATGGCAAGAACTACCAATCTAGTTGGCCAAACCAAACGGATAATTCGAAGAGACTTGCAAATATAACCAATCATACATAAAAGAATTCAGAGAAGATTCAAATATTATTCATAGATAGACTTGATCATAAACCCACAATTCATCGGTCTCAACAAACACACCGCAAAAAGAAGATTACATCGAATAGATCTCCACAAGAGAGGGGGGGGACTTTGTATTGAGATTCAAAGAGAGAGAAGAAGCCATCTAGCTACTAACTATGGACCCGAAGGTCTGAGGTAAACTACTCACACTTCATCGGAGGGGCTAGGATGATGTAGAAGCCCTCCGTGATGACGGCCCTCTTCCGGCGGAGCTCCAGAACAGGCCCCAAGATGGGATCTCATGGATACAGAAAGTTGCGGCGGTGGAATTGGGTTTTTGGCTCCTGTTCTGATCGTTTGGGGATACATGTGTATATATAGGAGGAAGAAGTACGCCCGAGGAGCAACGAGGGGCCCACGAGGCAGGGGGCGCGCCCCCACCCTCGTGACCGCCTCTTTTGTTCCTTGAAGCAGGGTCCATGTCTCCTGGATCACGTTCGGTGAGAAAATCACGTTCCCGAAGATTTTATTCCGTTTGCACTCCGTTTGATATTCTGTTTCTCCGAAACACTGAAATAGGCAAAAAACATCAATTCTAGGCTGGGCCTCCGGTTAATAGGTTAGTCCCAAAAATAATATAAAAGTGGAAAATAAAGCCCAATATAGTCCAAAACAGTAGATAATATAGCATGGAGCAATCAAAAATTATAGATACGTTGGAGATGTATCAGGCATCCCCAAGCTTAATTCCTGCTCGTCCTCGAGTAGGTAAATGATAAAAAGAGAATTTTTTATGCGGAGTGCTACTTGGCATAATTTCAATGCAAATCTTCTTAATTGTGGTATGAATATTCAGATTAGAAAGATTCAAGACAAAAGTTTATATTGACATAAAAAATAATAATAATTCAAGCATACTAACAAAGCAATTATATCTTCTCAAAATAACATGGCCAAGGAAAGTTATCCCTGCAAAATCATATAGTCTGGCTATGCTCCATCTTCACCACACAAAGTATTTAAATCATGCACAACCCCGATTACAAGCCAAGAAATTGTTTCATACTCTAACTTTTTCAAAACTTTTTCAATCTTCACGCAACACATGAGCGTGAGCCATGGATATAGCACTATAGGTGGAATAGAATGGTGGTTGTGGAGAAGACAAAAAGGAGGGGAAGATAGTCTCACATCAACTAGGCGTATCAACGGGCTATGGAGATGCCCATCAATAGATATCAATGTGAGTGAGTAGGGATTGCCATGCAACGGATGCACTAGAGCTATAAATGTATTAAAGCTCAACAAAAGAAACTAAGTGGGTGTGCATCCAACTTGCTTGCTCACGAAGACCTAGGGGAATTTTGAGGAAGCCCATCATTGGAATATACAAGCCAAGTTCTATAATGTAAAATTCCCACTAGTGTATGAAAGTGACAACATATGAGACTCTCTATATGAAGAACATGGTGCTACTTTGAAGCACAATGTATGAGACTTGCTATATCATGGTGCTACTTTGAAGCACAAGTGTGAAAAAAAGGATAGTAGCATTGCCCCTTTTTATTTATTTTCTTTTTTTGGGACTTCTTTTTTTCTTTGGCCTTTCTATTTTTTATTGGGACAATGCTCTATTCAATGATGATCATCACAGCTTTATTTATTTACAACTCAATGATTACAACTCGATTCTAAAACAAAGTATGACTCTATATGGATGCCTCCGGCGGTGTACCGGGATATGCAATGAATCAAGAGAGACAAGTATGAAGAAATTATGAACGGTGGCTTTGCCAGAAATACTATGTCAATTACATGATCATGTTAAGAAATATGACAATGATGAATGTGTCATGATGAACTAGATGGTGGAAAGATGCATGGCAATATATCTCGGAATGGCTATGGAAATGCCATGATAGGTAGGTATGGTGGCTGTTTTGAGGAAGGTATATGGTAGGTGTATGATACCGGCGAAAGGTGCGCGATATTAGAGAGGCTAGCAAAGGTGGAAGGGTGAGAGTGCGTATAATCCATGGACTCAACATTAGTCATAAGAACTCATATACTTATTGCTAAAATCTAAAAGTTATCAAAGCAAATTATTACGCGCATGCTCCTAGGGGGATAGATTGGTAGGAAAAGACCATCGCTCGTCCCCGATCGCCACTCATAAGGAAGACAATCAATAAACATATCATGCTCCGACTTCGTAACATAACGGTTCACCATACGTGCATGCTACGGGAATCACAAACTTTAACACAAGTATTCTTTAAATTGACAACTACTCGACTAGCATGACTTTAATATTATCACCTCCATATCTCAAAACAATTATCATGCTTCAATCTTTTCTTAGTATTCAACACACTCAAAAGAAAGTTTCACAAATCTTGAATACCAAGCATATTATTATTAAGCAAATTACCATGCTATTAAGAGACTCTCAAAATAATTTAAGTGAATCATGAGAGATCAATAGTTTCTTTAAAACAAATCCACCACCGTGCTCTAAAAGATCTAAGTGAAGCACATAGAGCAAAATTATAACGCTCAAAATATATAAGTTAAGCACATAGAGCAAAATTATCTAGCTCAAAAGATATAAGTGAAGCACATAGAGCAAACTTATCTAGCTCAAAAAGTATAAGTGAAGCACATAGAGCAAAACTACTTAGCTCAAAAGATATAAGTGAAGCACATAGAGTATTCTATCAAATTTTAATTCATGTATGGCTCTCTCAAAAGGTGTGTACAGCAAGGATGATTGTGGAATACTAAGACACAAAGACACAAATAATACAAGACGCTCCAAGAAAAACACATGTCATGTTGGTGAATAAAAATATAGCTCCAAGTAAATTACCGATGGAAGTGGACGAAAGAGGGGATGCCTTCCGGGGCATCCCCAAGCTTTGACTTTTTGGTGTCCTTGGATTATCTTGGGGGTGCCATGGGCATCCCCAAGCTTAGGCTCTTTCCACTCCTTGTTCCATGATCCATCAAAAGAATTCACCCAAAACTTGAAAACTTCACAACACAAAACTCAAAATAGAAAACTCGTGAGCTCCATTAGCGAAAGAAAACAAAAGACCACTTCAAGGTACTGTAATGAACTCATTCTTTATTTATATTGGTGTTAAACCTACTGTATTCCAACTTCTCTATGGATTATAAACTATTTTACTAGCCATAGATTCATCAAAATAAGCAAACAACACACGGAAAACAGAATCTGTCAAAAACAGAACAGTCTGTAGTAATCTGTAGCTAGCGCAAGATCTGGAACACCAAAAATTCTAAAATAAAATGCTGGACGTGAGGTATTTATCTATTAATCATCTCCAAAATGAATTAACTAAATAGCACTCTTCAAATAAAAATGACAGCAGTTCTCGTCAGCGCTAAAGTTTCTGTTTTTTACAGCAAGTTCAACAAGACTTTCCCCAAGTCTTCCCAGCGGTTCTACTTGGCACAAACACTAATTAAACACAAAAAACACAACCAAAACAGAGGCTAAATAATTTATTTATTACTAAGCAGTAGCAAAAATCAAGGAATAAAAATAAAATTGGGTTGCCTCCCAACAAGCGCTATCGTTTAACACCCCTAGCTAGGCATAAAAGCGAGGATAGATCTAGGTATTGTCATCTTTGGTAGGCAATCCATAAGTAGCTCTCATGATAGTTTAATATGGTAATTTTATTTTCTTTCTACGAAAGTGTTCCATGCCCTTTTTAATGGAAATTGAAATCTAATATTCCCTTCCTTCATATCAATAATCGCACCAACCGTTCTAAGGAAAGGTCTACCAAGAATAATAGGGCAAGAAGGATTGCAATCTATATCAAGAACAATGAAATTTACGGGCACATAATTCCTATTTGCAACAATAAGAACATCATTAATCCTTCCCATAGGTTTCTTAATAGTGGAATCCGCAAGATGCAAGTTTAGAGAGCAATCATCAAAATTACGGAAATCTAGTAAATCACACAAAGTCTTGGGAATAGTAGAGACACTAGCACCCAAATCACACAAAGCATACAACTCATGATCCTCAATTTTAATTTTAATAGTTGGTTCCCACTCATCATAGAGTTTTCTAGGGATAGAAACTTTCAACTCAAGTTTTTCTTCATAAGATTGCATCAAGGCATCAACAATATGTTCGGTGAAGGCTTTATTTTGACTATAAGCATGTGGAGAATTTAGCACGGATTGAAACAAGGAAATACAATCAATTAAAGAGCAACTTTCATAATTAAATTCCTTGAAATCCAATATAGTGGGTTTAGCAACATCTAGATTTTTATTTCTTTCAATCCCACTTTCATCAATTTCATCATTAAGATCTAAATACTCCGAATTTTTATAACGCCTTCTAGGTAAAGGAAGATCATATTCAGTTTCATCAAGATTCATATTGCAAAATAAAGATTTAATAGGGGACACATCAATAACTTTTAGTTCTTCATCTTGATTTTCATAGGAATTGGAGGAACACGCTTTAATAAAGGCATCTTTGGAAGCATGCATCCTAGCGGTTCTTTCCTTACACTCATCAATTGAAATTCTCATGGCTTTGAGAGACTCATTGATATCATGTTTAGGAGGAATAGAGCTAAGCTTTAAAGAATCAACCTCAAGAGAAATTCTATCAATGTTTCTAGTCAAATCATCAACTTTAAGCAATTTCTCCTCAAGCAAAGCATTAAAATTATTTTGTGAATTCATAAAATCTTTAACACTATTCTCAAATTCAGAGGGCATCTTATTATAATTTCCATAAGAGTTGTTGTAGGAATTCCCGTAATTATTAGAAGGATTACTAGGATATGGCCTAGGATTAAAATTCCCTCTATAAGCGTTGTTACCAAAATTATTCCTACCAACAAAATTCACATTCATAGATTCATTGTTATTCTCAATCAAAGTAGACAAATGCATATCATTAGGATCAGAAGGAACTGTCTTAGTAGCAAATAATTTCATAAGTTCATCCATCTTTCCACTCAACACATTAATTTCTTCTATCGCATGCACTTTTTTATTAGAAGTTCTTTCAGTATGCCATTGAGAATAATTAACCATAATATTATCTAGGAGTTTAGTAGCATCTCCTAAAGTGATTTCCATAAAAGTGCCTCCTGCAGCCGAATCTAAAAGATTTCTAGAAGCAAAATTCAATCCGGCATAAAATTTTTGTATAATCATCCACAAATTCAAACCATGAGTACGGCAATTACATATCATTAATTTCATTCTCTCCCAAGGTTGTGCAACATGTTCATGATCAAGTTGTTTAAAGTTCATAATATCGTTTCTAAGAGAGATGATCTTAGCGGGAGGAAAATACTTAGAGATAAAAGCATCTTTGCACTTGTTCCATGAATCAATACTATTCTTAGGTAAAGACGAAAACCAAGCTTTAGCACGATCTCTAAGCAAAAAAGGAAATAGCTTCAATTTAATGACATCATTATTGACATCTTTTTTCTTTTGCATATCACATAAATCAACGAAGCTATTCAGATGAGTAGCGGCATCTTCACTAGGAAGGCCGGCGAATTAATCTTTCATAACAAGATTCAACAAAGCAGTATTAATTTCACAAGATTCAGTATCGGTAAGAGGAGCAATCGTAGTGCTAAGGAAATCATTATTATTGGTACTGGTGAAGTCACACAATTTAGTAGTATCTTGAGCCATCGCGACAAACAAGCAATCTAACACACGAGCAAACAAAAAGCAAGCGGGCAAACAAGAGGCAAATAGAGAGGGACGATAGAGAGAGAGAGGGCAAATAAAACGGCAAGGGTAAATTGGTGGAGAGGAAAATGGAAAATAATGTAAAGAGATAGGGATTGTGATTGGTACTTGGTATGTTGACTTTTTGCGTAGACTCCCCGGCAACGGCGCCAGAAATCCTTCTTGCTACGTCTTGAGCTTGTGTTGGTTTTCCCCGAAGAGGAAGGGATGATGCAGAAGGGTAGCGTAAGTATTTCCCTTAGTTTTTGAGAACCAAGGTATCAATCCAGTAGGAGGCCACGCTCAAGTCCCTCGTACCTGCACAAAGCGATAGCTGCTCGCAACCAACGCGATTAGGGGTTGTCAATCCCTTCACGGTCACTTACGAGAGTGAGATCTGATAGTTATAATATTTTTGGTATAAATATGCAAAGTAAAAATTAAAAGCAAAGTAAAAAAGCAAAGCAAGATTAAAGAAATGGAGATTGATATGATGAGAATAGACCCGGGGGCCATAGGTTTCACTAGTGGCTTCTCTCAAGACCATAAGTATTCTACGGTGGGTGAACAAATTACTGTTGAGCAATTGACATAATTGAGCATAGTTATGAGAATATCTAGGCATGATCATGTATATAGGCATCACGTCTATGACAAGTAGATTGAAATGATTCTACATCTACTACTATTACTCCACTCATCGACCGCTATCCAGCATGCATCTAGAGTATTAAGTTAAAAACAGAGTAACGCCTTAAGCAAGATGACATGATGTAGAGAGATAAATTCATGCAATATGAAATAAACCCCATCTTGTTATCCTCGATGGCAACGATACAATACGTGCCTTGCTGCCCCTTCTGTCACTGGGTAAGGACACCGCAAGATCGAACCCAAAGCTAAGCACTTCTCCCATGGCAAGAACTACCAATCTAGTTGGCCAAACCAAACGGATAATTCGAAGAGACTTGCAAAGATAACCAATCATACATAAAAGAATTCAGAGAAGATTCAAATATTATTCATAGATAGACTTGCTCATAAACCCACAATTCATCAGTCTCAACAAACACACCGCAAAAAGAAGATTACATCGAATAGATCTCCACAAGAGAGGGGGGGACTTTTTATTGAGATTCAAAGAGAGAGAAGAAGCCATCTAGCTACTAACTATGGACCCGGAGGTCTGAGGTAAACTACTCACACTTCATCGGAGGGGCTAGGATGATGTAGAAGCCCTCCGTGATGACGGCCCTCTTCCGGCGGAGCTCCGGAACAGGCCCCAAGATGGGATCTCATGGATACAGAAAGTTGCGGCGGTGGAATTAGGTTTTTGGCTCCTGTTCTGATCGTTTGGGGATACATGTGTATATATAGGAGGAAGAAGTACGCTGGAGGAGCAACGAGGGGCCCACGAGGCAGGGGGCGCGCCCCCACCCTCGTGACCGCCTCTTTTGTTCCTTGGAGAAGGGTCCAAGTCTCCTGGATCACGTTTGGTGAGAAAATCACGTTCCCGAAGATTTTATTCCGTTTGGACTCCGTTTGATATTCTGTTTCTCCGAAACACTGAAATAGGCAAAAAACAGCAATTCTAGGCTGGGCCTCCGGTTAATAGGTTAGTCCCAAAAATAATATAAAATTGGAAAATAAAGCCCAATATAGTCCAAAATAGTAGATAATATAGCATGGAGCAATCAAAAAGTATACATACGTTGGAGACGTATCAATGCAGCATTTGCAAAGCTAAAAGCCCTGCTTTCCACCCAGCCGGTGCTTGCTGCCCCAATCAGCAAAGAGCCTTTACTGCTTTATATAGCAGCCACTGGACAAGTCGTCAGTATAGTACTTACGGTCGAGCGGGAAGAAGAGGGAAGAGCCTATAAAGTTCAACGCCCAGTTTATTATATTTTTGAAGTCCTGACTCCGTCAAAGCAGAGATATCCGCACTATCAGAAGCTCGTTTATGGGATTTACATGACCACGAAGAAGATTGCACACTATTTCTCTGATCACTCTATTACAGTCGTCAGTGACGCTCCATTGTCAGAGATTTTGCACAACAGAGATGCAACTGGTCGAGTGGCAAAATGGGCGAATTGAACTCCTTCCCTTAGATATCAAGTTTGAGGCAAAGAAGGCCATTAAGTCCCAAGCAATAGCAGATTTCCTCGCCGAGTGGAGTGAACAACAACTGTCGACTCAAGTTCATTCGGAGCACTGGACCATGTTTTTTGATGGATCCAAAATGCTGAATGGTTCCGGTGCTGGGGTGGTTCTGGTATCCCCCCGAGGAGACAAGCTCAGATACGTCCTCCAGATTCACTTTGATTCTTCCAATAATGAGGCTGAATATGAAGCACTCCTGTATGGGTTGCGTATGGCCATCACACTCTGTGTCCGTCGCCTCATGGTCTACGGCGACTCAGATTTGGTAGTCAATCAAGTGATGAAGGAGTGGGATGTCAGAAGCCCAGCCATGACTGGTTACTTCAACACAGTGAGGAAGCTGGAAAAGAAGTTTGAGGGGTTAGAGCTCCATCACATACCCCGACTGAAAAATCAAGCAGCCGATGACTTGGCAAAGATAAGTTCCAACAGAGAAGCCATTCCCAGCAATGTGTTTTTGGAGCATATTCACACGCCGACAGTTCAGGAAGATCCTTTTACTGAAGAGCCCCCGCAGCCTAAGAGCGCCACAGACCCGACTGAAGTCGAGGTCCCAGCCGTGGTCGACCTGATCATGGAGGTTCTGGCCATTACTCCCGACTGGACAGTGCCGTACATTGCGTACATCCTTAGGAAAGAACTCTCAGAAGACGAGGAAGAGGCTCGACAGATCGTCCGTCGATCCAAGGCCTTTACTGTGATAAGTGGACAACTGTTCAGGGAAAGCGTGACTGGAGTCGGTCAGAAATGCATAACACTAGAAGAAGGTCGAATGATCCTCAATGACATCCACTCGGGGACCTGTGGTCACCATGCGTCCTCTCGGGCCATCATGGCTAAAGCATACCGAGCTAGATTCTATTGGCCACGAGCAAATGAAATGGCAAAAGATATAGTCGACAGATGTGAAGGCTGCCAGTTTTACTCCGACATGTCTCACAAGCCAGCGTCAGCCCTGAAGACCATCCCCCTTGTCTGGCCCTTTGTTGTTTGGGGACTAGATATGGTTGGACCACTGAAAACTGGTAGGAGCGGCTTCACTTATGTGCTCGTTGCAGTCGACAAGTTTACCAAATGGATCGAAGCTAAACCTATCAAGAACCTTGAGGCCAGCACCGCTATCCGTTTTATCAGACAATTGACATTCAGATATGCAGTTCCACACAGCATCATCATGGACAACGGGTCGAACTTCGATTCTGATGAGTTTAGAGCTTTCTGCGCTTCTCAAGGCACATGAGTCGACTATGCTTCAGTCGCTCACCCGCAGCCGAACGGACAAGCAGAAAGAGCCAATGGCCTAATTCTCAAAGGACTGAAACCCCGACTGATGCATGATCTCAAACACGCAGCAGGCGCTTGGGTCGATGAACTTCCGTTAGTTCTGTGGGGTTTAAGGACAACTCCTAATCGGTCGACCGGACGAACTCCTTTCTTCTTGGTCCATGGAGCCGAAGCTGTTCTGCCAAGTGACCTGCTCCACAATGCACCCTAAGTTGAGCTCTTCTCTGAAGAGGAAGCAGAGCAGGCCCGACAAGATTCAGTAGATCTCTTAGAGGAGGAAAGAGAGATGGCCTTGATCCTGTCGACCATTTATCAGCAAGACTTGCATCGATTCCATGCCAGAAATGTGAGGGTCGAGCCTTTCAAGAAGGAGACCTGGTTCTTCGAGTGGATCAACAGAAACCGCACAAGCTCGCCCTGGCTTGGGAAGGTCCCTTCATCATCACCAAAGTCCTCCACAATGGAGCATACCATCTTTATAGTGTTGAGCATCAAAAAGACGAGCCACAGGCTTGGAACGCGGAGCTGCTCCGCCCCTTTTATACTTAAGCACTCATTCGAATAAAATGTAATAAGAAGCACCTTTGTAATTTGTTCGTCAAAGACAAGAGCTTTTCAGTCTTCTCGCATGATTGTTGTTGCTTTTATTTACCTCTGAAATCCCCCAGTGGGTGGGCTTAGCCGCGAATCCGTTTCGCCTAAGTTCGAAAGAAAATCCTACCGAGTGGTGAGCAATCCTCCCACTCGGGGGCTTAGCTGCAGTCCAGTACTCGCCTAAGTTCTCTCACTCGGAGACTTAGCTGCAGTCTGGTACTCGCCTAAGTTTGAAAAAATCCTACCGAGCAGAGAGCAATCCTCCCACTCAGGGGCTTAGCTGCAGTCCAGTACTCGCCTAAGTTCTCTCACTTGGAGACTTAGTTGCAGTCTGGTACTCGCCTAAGTTTGAAAAAATCCTACCAAGCGGAGAGCAATCCTCCACTCGGGGGCTTAGCTGCAGTCCAGTACTCGCCTAAGTTCTCTCACTCGGAGACTTAGCTGCGGTCCGATTCTCACCTAAGTTTGAAAAAATCCCACCGAGTGGAGAGCAATCCTCTCACTCGGGGGCTTAGCTGTAGTCCAGTACTCGCCTAAGTTTAAAAAATCCTACCGAGTGGAGAGCAACTCTCCCACTCGGGAGCTTAGCTGCGGTACAGTACTCGCCTAAGTTTAAAAAATCCTACCGAGTGGAGAGCAACCCTCCCACTCGGGGGCTTAGCTGCTGTCTGGTACTCGCCTAGGCTCTCCCACTCGGGGGCTTAGCTACAGTCCAGTACCCGCCTAAGTTTAAAAAATCCTACCGAGTGGAGAGCAACCCTCCCACTCGGGGGCTTAGCTGCAGTCTAGTACTCTAGGCTCTCCCACTCGGGGGCTTAGTTGCAGTCCAGAACCCACCTAAGTTTAAAAAATCCTACCGAGTGGAGAGCAACCATCCCACTCAGGGGCTTAGGTGCAGTCTAGTACTCGCCTAAGACCTCCCACTCGGAGGCTTAGCTGCAGTCCTGTACTCGCCTAAGTTTAGAAAATTCTACCGAGTGGAGGGCAACCCTCCCACTCGGGGGCTTAGCCGCAGTCTCCTACTTGCCTAAGCTCTCCCACTGGAGGCTTAGCTACAGTCCAGTACTCGCCAAAGTTTAAAAAATCCTACCGAGTGGAGAGCAACCCTCCCACTCAGGGGCTTAGCTGCAGTCTAGTACTCACCTAAGCTCTCACACTCGGAGGCTTAGCTGCAGTCCAGTACTCGCCTAAGTTTGTAAAATCATACCGAGTAGGGAGCAACCCACCCACTCGGAGGTTCAGAGCTACGCCACAAGTACAACGTGCGCTCCATCCCTATCCGTAAGGACGACGAGGTGCAGGTTGACTGCAACCTTCTCCTTCGGAGCTACGCCACAAGTACAACGTGTGCTCCATACCTATCCGCAAGGACGACGAGGTGCAGGTCGACTGCAACCTTCTCCTTCGGAGCTATGCCACAAGTACAACATGCGCTCCATCCCTATCTGCAAGGCCGATGAGGTGCAGGTCGACTGCAACCTTCTCCTTCTGAGCTACGCGACAAGTACAACGTGCGCTCCATCCCTATCTGCAAGGACGACGAGGTGCAGGTCGACTGCAACCTTCTCCTTCAGAGCTATGCCACAAGTACAACATGCACTCCATCCCTATCCGCAAGGACGACGAAGCGCAGGTCGACTGGGGTCGCCACCTCAGAGCTGCATCTCTAGCACAAAGACTATTTCGAGCGGAGAACAAAGTCCACTTGAAGGCAAAACGCAAGCATATTCAGGAATAAACCAAATTCGGATAAATCCTAAGTTTCCAAGAAGCAAACCAAAAGTATTCGAGCATCAAGCTCGAAGGAGTTTAACGGTTACAGCAACCACTCGGCATTCCGAGGCAAATTTAAAGCAGATTCATGTCTCATAAGTTTGTTCACTTGGCAGGAGGAGGGCTGACAGGCTCGACGAATTCGTCCAGGTCGATCCCATCCGCGATCCGAGTGGCAGTAGCGATGAAAGTCTCCATGAAGGACTGGAAGTCATGCTTTTTGGTGTTAGCGACCTTGATCGCCACCATCTTGTCTTCACGAGCTTCCTTGCAGTGGAATCGCACCAAGGACAGCGCCATGTCAGCACCACACCGGGCGGAGGACTTCTTCCATTCCTGTACTCGGTCAGGGATCTCGTTGAGTTGTGTCATCAGGGATTCCAGGTCATTTTGAAGCGTCGCCCTTGGCCAGAGCAATGAGTCGACTCATGAGACTACCTCCTTCAGGCGCGCGAGGTAGCTTGTGACGCTGGCGACACGAGACTCCAGTCAGAGCACGTTCATTGCAGTTTCGTCGCAAACTGGAGAAGCGATAGGGTCCAGACCCGTCTCGACCTTTCCAGTTTCCTCGTCAAAGTCTTGGCAGAATTCTACAGCCAAAAATTAGTGAGTCGACCAGATAGGATCCGTTCGCAAGCATCAACACAGTCGGTTTAAAAGAAATACCTTCCAGCATAAGATAAAGCTTCTTGGCGAGAGTTCTCAAATAAGCCTCCGTGTCATTCCTCTTGTGGACCGCAGACTCTAGCTTTCCGTTTAGGGTAATTTTGTCCTTCTTCAGATGAGTCACCTCTCGGTTAGACTCGTTGAGACAGGACTTCAGCTTGGTCACCTCCCCTTCCAGTGCTTCGACTGAAGCCGGCGGTTTTATCTTGGGCATCCTTCTGTGCAGCGGCGAGGTCCGAGTCCTTCTTCTCCAGAGCCAACTTCATTTTCTTGGCAAAAGAAGCAATCAGATCAGACAAGAGCTCGAAGAAATGTTTTAAAAAAGACAGTCGACAGGCAGTTACCTTCCATACCAGCAGCTTCGTCTTGAGCTTTCTTCAGATTCTGCTAGACCAACTCCAAGTCGAGGTTGAGTTGCCTCTGCTTCTCCTCAAGTTCAGCAAACTTGGAAATGAGAGTACAAGACTTCTGCAGAAGGCAAAAGATGTGTCAATCGACAAGATCAAGGGTTGTTCACTTCCGAGTGGATAAAACTTAAAGAAGTTCACTTAGACCCCAGCTGACTGCACACAGTCGACTGCAGTCTCGGGGGCTACACCCAGCGGGTGCACTTGGCGTGCCCCCGCTGATTAAGATCCAACTCGACCGGTCCGCCCGGGTCAAATCAAAAAAAACTGTTCAGATCCCAGTCGACTGCAAGCAGTCGGCTGCGGTCTCGGGGACTACACCCAGTGGGTGCACTTAGCGTTCCCCCACCGGTTCCGATCTCATTCGACCGGTCTGGCCGGGTCGAGTGGAAGAAAAGAAAGGAAGGTAAAACTCAGACCCCAGTCGACTGCCAGCAGTCGACTGTGGTCTTGGGGACTACACCCAGTGGGTGCACTTGGCATGCCCCCACCGGTTCAGATCCTACTCGCCCAGACCAAGTGGAATAACGCAACTACCGAAGATAATAGAACACCCAGTGGGTGCACTGATTCGACGCAAACAACAGGAGATTGTATAGAAGAATTTTTTTTGGTAGCATATCCTGATAGAGAAAGGTCGGTTGAAAGTCTACTTACCTGGACATTGGCCCGGAGAGCAGCGCTGGCGTCATAAGCAGCCTGGCTATTCTCATGCACCGTCTTCATCCGCTCCATCATCACGTCAGCTTGATGGATGGCTTCCGCAGCCGCTTCCGACTGGTTGTCTAGAACGGGGTAGCTGGTGAAAAAGAGAGCAGACGACCCAGGTGTGGTAGCTTGGAGCTCCGTGGCGTGGAGTTGGACGACTGAAGGAATCACCAGTGCAGTCGACGGTGTGGGGTGCTCACTCAACAAGGGTGCAGCGAAGGTTACAGAGGCCATGCCCGCGTCTTCAGGTTGACGGACGGGTGGTGTTGTTGTTGTCCCTTGCTGAGACATCTTGCCAGCTGCTACCTTCTTGCTCTTCCTGGGCTTAAGAGCCACATCTTCATCATCATCTGGAAGATCGATGATGTTGGGTGGAGCTGCGAGACAGATCATTCGACCCCAAGTGAACCATTAGAATGCAATCGACCAAGGAATCAAGAACAAGATCATAAGAGTTTCTAACTGGGTTAGAGTTAACCGCGTCTTCCATCTCCTTGTCTCGATACTAGAGGGAAGAGGTTCCCGATGTAGAAGCACTGCAAGTGTCCGTACTCAGTTGGTTACGTTTTGTTGCTCGAGTCGACGAAAAGAACAAGTTAGATGATTACCCGGAGATGGTAGGGATGGTCACTTTGATCCTGGGCAAAGCCTTGGGCAGTTTGGAGGAGGTGGCCTTCGGTGCTTTTGGAGCTGGAGGCGGCACAACCTTGGGCTTCTTTGGGGCCTTCTCAATCGGTGCTGGAGAAGACGTCCGGGGGCGCTTCGAAGACTGCCCAGTCGGCACGGTCGCCAGGTCCGGGGTGCTCGCCGGGTCATGTGCGTGCTTGGATCTCCTCTCTCTGCGAGGAGGCGAGTCGACTTCTTCGTCATCGCTCGAGTCGTCGCTCTCCCCGTCCTCCTCTGCATCCGAGTGCCACTCGCCGCTCTCACCCCCACTCGCTCCCTCCTCGACGTCTTGCTCCAGCACTCCGTTGGGCATCGAGTACATGTCAATGAGAACCTGAAAGAACAACAAGCAAAAGGAGTACAGTCGACCATCAATAAGGTGTCACACAGTGAATCGGAAAGATATTTGGGAAAACAGAATCATACCTGCTCCGGCTGGCGTGAGTGATCGAATGGAATCACCCTCCTAGACCCCCGGGGGTTGTCTTTGTTGCTGGTGATTCCCATCAGCCACTTCTCCAAGATGTCCTCACTGACGTCCTCCGGGTGAATCCGAGTGGAGTCCTCGAGTCCAGAGTACATCCACATTGGATGATCATGGGACTGGAGCGGTTGGATGCGTCGACCGAGAAAGACCTCCAGCAGGTCCATCCTAGTCACCTCATCGCGAACGAGTTGGACGACCCGCTCGACCAACACCTTGACATGCGCCTTCTCTTCGGGAACCACCTTCAAGGAGGAGGGCTTCTCCACTTGAGTCGGGGAAAAGGGAGGAAGTCCGGTCGACTGACCCGGGGTCGGTTGATCCTTGCAGTAAAACCAAGTCGACTGCCAGTCGCGGACCGAGTCAGGAAGGATCATTGCCGGGAAGGTGCTCTTGTTCCTCATATGGATCCCCAGGCCCCCGCACATATGGATCACGTGCGTCCTCTCATAACTCGGATTGGCCTTTTTGACCGACTGGGAGCGACAGGTGAAGATATGTTTGAAGAGGCCCTAGTGCAGTCGACAGCCCGAGAAATTTTCACACATTGACACAAAAGCGGCCAGGTAGACTATGGTGTTTGGAGTGAAGTGGTGGAGCTTATCCCCAAAGAAGTTCAAAAAGCCCCGAAAGAAAGGATGGGGAGGCAGAGAAAATCTACGATCGACGTGGGTGGCAAGGAGAACGCACTAACCCTCCCTTGGCTGCGGCTCGGTCTCGTTCCCCGGGAGCCGCGCCAATTTGTGGGGGATCAGTCCCCCCTCCACCAGGTCGTCGAGGTCGTTCTGGCTGATCATCGAGCGGATCCAGTCACCCTGGATCCAGCCCAGCGGTAGGCCGGATCTCGACGAGGATCCGCCCCGGCTGGTCCGCTTGCCCTTCTCCTTCGCGATCGCCTTCTTCGCGCGCTCCAACGCCACCGTCTTCTCTTTCCCCATGGCGGCAGATCGAGTTCGAGCGAGGGTCCGGCGACAAGAGCAGAAGCGAGCGTGGCGGAGAGGTCGGAAGAAGAAGAAAAGAGAATGGGAACGCACGATGCAGAGACCCGCTCCGGTGCCTTTTATAAGGTCATTCCCCGAGTGACTGACTGGTAGGCCCAGACAATCTAAACAAATCCCGTAATAGTGGCACGCATAGTACGTGGCGAAAAAGGTGGCACGGAGATCGAGGAGACCTGCCTAATCCATCCCGATTACCACGGCCTCGCCCGTCTGGCGCGCTTCCCGAAATTCGAATCCCGCGAAATCCGCGCAGAGCAGAGCAACTGGTCAGACCGAAAACATCCTCCACATTATCATTCAGAATTCTACCGTGAAAGTTCACTCGACAAAAACTAAGAAATGGACCAAGGCGATTGAAAAAGAATTTGATGTTGTCTCCTCGGTTCATTGTTCCAGAACAAGTTATACCCACAGCACAAAGAATGAGTCGGAAGTGTTCCCAACTCCTTCCTCACTCAAACCCTGATCCATTCGGGGGCTAATGATGAAGCTATGTACCTAGGGTCATGGATCTGTCCAAGATACCCTCCCCAAGGACATCTCTAAAGGAACTAGAAGCGGTCGAAGCAAAATCATCATCCACTCGACCGTGAAGCTATGTTCCACTCGACAGTATAGAAGACACTCGACTATGCGACCAACCACTCGACGATACGACAAACCACTCGGAGTGTAGAAAGGCTAATGTCACTCAGGATGACAATGGTCGGTCATTCACTCTGCAGCCTTAAAGATCATTCATATCTCTTTATTACTAGCGTTACCAGTAACGCCCTGCCTTAATGTACATTGTACCCTTTGTAACGTGGGTTGGCTGGGATCCTGGCGCACTCTATATAAGCCACCCCCTCCTCCGAGACAAGGGTTCGCACCTTTTGTAATTCACGCGCATATATCCAGTCGACCGCCTCCGGGCTCCGAGGTGTAGGGCTGTTACTTCCTCCGAGAAGGGCCTAAACTCGTAAAACTCGTGTGTACAACTCCTCCATAGCTAGGATCTTGCCTCTATATTCTTACCCCCTATTCTACTGTCAGACTTAGAACCACGACAACGAGTGATTCAAAGCAATAGTCTATCATTTGACATTAAGACAATAATACTTCAAGCATACTGACCAAGCAATTATGTCTTATCAAAATAACATAGCCAAAGAAAGCTCATCCCTACAAAATCATATAGTCTGGCTATGCTCCATCTTCACCACACAAAGCATTCAAATCACGCACAACCCCGATGACAAGCCAGGCAATTGTTTCATACTTTAGTAATCTCAAACTTTTTTCAACTTTCACGCAATACATGAGCGCAAGCCATGGACATAGCACTATGGGTGGAATAGAATATGATGATGGATGTTTGTGTGAAGAAGGCAAAAAAGGAGAAAGTCTCACATCGACGCGGCTAATCAACGGGCTATGGAGATGCCCATCAATTGATGTCAATGTGAGGAGTAGGGATTGCCATGCAACAGATGCACTAAGAGCTATAAGTGTATGAAAGCTCAAACTGGAAACTAAGTGGGTGTGCATCTAACTTGCTTGCTCATGAAGACCTCGGGCATTTGAGGAATCCCATCATCGAAATATACAAGCCAAGTTCTATAATGAAAATTCCCACTAGTATATAAAAGTGATAACTCAATAGACTCTCTATATGAAGAACATGGTGCTACTCTGAAGCACAAGTGTGGTAAAAGGATAGTAACATTGCCCCTTCTCTCTTTTTCTCGCATTTTTTATTTTTTGTTTTTTTGGGTGGGCTTCTTTGGCCTCTTTTTTTATTTGGGCTTCTTTAGCCTCTTTTATTTATTTTTAAAGTCCGGAGTCTCATCCCGACTTGTGGGGGAATCATAGTCTCCATCATCTATTCCTCACTGGGGTAATGCTCTAATAATGATGATCATCACACTTTTATTTACTTACAACTCAATATTACAACTCGATACTAGAACAAAGATATGACTCTATATGAATGCTTCCGGTGGTGTACCGAGATGTGCAGTAATCTAGCTTAGCAATGACATCAAAAAACGGATAAGCCATGAAAACATCATGCTAGCTATCTTATGATTATGCAAAGCAATATGACAATAAATGTTCAAGTCATGTATATGATGATGATGGAAGTTGCATGGAAACATATCTCGGAATGGCTATGGAAATGCCATGATAGGTAGGTATGGTGGCTGTTTTGAGGAAGATATAAGGAGGTTTATGTGTGATAGAGCGTATAGTATCACGGGGTCTGGATGCACCGGCGAAGTTTGCACCAACTCTCGAGGTGAGAAAGGGCAATGCACGGTACCGAAGAGGCTAGCAATGATGGAAGGGTGAGAGTGCGTATAATCCATGGACTCACATTAGTCATAAAGAAATCATATACTTATTGCAAAAGTTTATTAGCCCTCGAAGCAAAGTACTACTATGCATGCCCCTGGGGGGATAGATTGGTAGGAAAAGACCATCGTTGTTCCCCGACCACCACTCATAAGGAAGACAATCAATAAATACCGCATGCTCCAACTTCGTTACATAACGGTTCACCATACGTGCATGCTACAGGACATGCAAACCTCAACACAAGTATTTCTCAATTTTATAATTACTCAACTAGCACGACTCTAATATCACCACCTTTATATCGCAAAACTATTGCAAGGAATCAAACATATCATATTCAATGATCTACAAGTTTTATGTAGGATTTTATGACTAACCATGTGAATGACCAGTTCATGTCATCTCTCTAAATAGATAAAAGTGAAGCAAGAGAGTTTAATTCTTTCTACAAAAGATATGCCCATGCTCTAACAAATATAAGTGAAGAAAAAGAGCATTCTACAAATGGTGGTTTTCTATGTGAAGAGAAATAGGCAATCGAAACTTCAAATGATATAAGTGAAGCACATGAAGCATTCTATAAAGCCATACTCAAAAGATTTAAGTGAAGTGCAAAGAGAATTCTATAAATCAACCAAGGACTATCTCATACCAGCATGGTTCATAAAAGAAAAATGAAAACTAAATGCAAAAGATGCTCCAAGATTTGCACATAGCGCATGAACGAAACGAATCCGAAAACATACCGATATTTGTTGAAGAAAGATGGGATACCTTCTGGGGCATCCCCAAGCTTAGATGCTTGAGTCTCCTTGATATTTACTTGGGGTGCCTTGGGCATCCCCAAGCTTGAGCTCTTGCCTCTCCTTCTTCTCCTCACATCGAGACATCCTCGATCTTCGAACACTTCATCCACACAAAACCCAACAGAAAACTCGGTAAGATCCGTTAGTATAATAAAGCAAATCACTACTCTAAGTACTATTGCAAACCAATTCATATTTTGTTTTTGCATTATAGCTACTGTAATATAACTTTTCCATGGCTTAATCCACTGATATAAATCGATAGTTTCATCAAAACAAGCAAACTATGCATCAAAAACAGATTCTATCTAAACAGAACAATTTGTAATAATCTGAACATTCACCATACCTCTGTTACTCCAGAAATACCGCCCAAATTAGGAAAAATAAAAAAATTGTATAGAAAGACAGTGCAAAAAGTTCATAACCGTTTGACGTTCCAGTAAAAAATGTAAAATCGAGCACTACAACCAAAATTTCTATCCTGCACCGCACAAACCAACAAGTAATCTAAAACATCCTAAAGGCAAACCTTGGCACATTATTTTTATTTTTAAACTTTATAAAAGCACACAACAGAAATAAATGACTCTCTAAAACTTCCGAGTTGTCTCCCTGGCAGCGCTTTCTTTAAAGCCATTAAGCTAGGCATATAGTGCTCAAGTAATGGATCCATCCGGATTCCAAGGTATATCAAAGCCAATTTTAATTAACAATGATTTGTGATTTAGTAGTGATCACAAGGTAACATATATCATGCAGCAACAAAGTCTAACTCTCTTCCTATGCATAGGCATTTCATAAAAGAACAATTCATGCACACATAGTAAAGGCCAATGCATAGTATAAACAATTTCTTGCAATTTTATCATATTGGAAACATAGAGAGGTGGAGATATAGTCCTCTATCATAATAATTGCAAATAGGAGCAGCAAGCACATGCATATCATATCTATCAAAATCATCATGTGTAGTAGTAAAATGCAACCCATAAATATAATACTTAATAAGGGCAAACTTCTCCGATATAGTGTAGTCGGGAGAATTCAAAAAGGTAATAGGACTATCATGCGTGGGTGCAATAGTAACAATTTCATGTTTAACATAAGGAACTACAGCAAGTTCATCTCCATAAGCATAATTCATATTGGCATCTTGGCCACAAACTTAGCAAGCATCAAGTTCATCAAAAAAGGATATTTCAAACGAATTAAAGGGATCATAACAATTATCATATCATTCATCCTTCGGTAAACACGAAGGGAAATTAAACATTGTATGGGATAAAGAGTTACTCTCATTAGAAGGTGGGCATGGGTGATCAATCCGCTCTTCCTCCTTTTGTTTTTCACTCTCCTCCTCATCTTTTTCATCCAATGAGCTCACAATGTCATTAATTTCTTCTTCCATAGACTCCTGCAAAATATTAGTCTCTTCTTGGACAGCGGAGACTCTATCAATAAAATCATCAATATCGGAATTGAATTCATAATTCTCATAGCAATATTTAAGTATAGAAAAAATTTCAGGTCTGTAAACAGCATCATCAAGATTTTCACACTCTTTAAACAAAGATTCAATTTCATAAGCACCCATAAAAGCAACAAATTCTTATGTTTGTTCCACATCATAGTAATCATATATAGCATTAGCATAAGATGCCAAGGTTTTATCGTCATTAAATTTGCATGAAAAGGGAAGGTGTGGAGCCTTCATCCTAGAGCAATAAGTATAGTCATATCTCAAGCATAATTCCCGAGCATACCAATGCAACATATGAATTTGATCCCATAATAGTTTCCCTTTTTGAGTCAAGCGATAATCCCTAAAGTATTCATGTTGATCCAACGTGTCTCCCATTACATAATTGAATGGGGTTTTCTCAGGATTATCAAAGTAGTACATAATATTTTTCACATAACCAGCATCGAGGGTTTTAGGAGGTGCCCCATCTCCATGAGTAGCAAGTAAACCTAATTTTTTTGGTATTTCGTGTTCCATATCCATAACTAAAAATATAGAACAACTTAGAACAGCAAATAAAAAAAATACTTAGTGATAAAGAAAAAAAGCACACACGAGAATATTCACCCCATGCTATAACTCCCCGGCAACGGCGCCAGGAAAAGGTCTTGATAACCCACAAGTATAGGGGATCAATTGTAGCCTCTTTAGATAAGTAAGAGTGTCGAACCCAACGAGGAGCTAAAGGTAGAACAAATATTCCCTCAAGTTCTATCGACCACTAATGCAACTCTACGCACGCTTAACGTTCACTTTACCTAGAACAAGTATGAAACTAGAAGTACTTTGTAGGTGTTGTTGGATAGGTTTGTCAGAATATAAAGAGCACGTAAATAAATACTCGGGGCTGTTTAGGTAAAGAAGCAATAAAGTTAGTATAGCGAGTGTGGAAAAGTGGTGGTAGGAGTTGCGAAATTGTCCCTAAGCAATTGACTATGTTACTAGACCGACATCGGAGACTCTATCAATAAAATCATCAATATCGGAATTGAATTCATAATTCTCATAGAAATATTAAAGTATAGAAAAATTTTCAGGTCTGTAAACAGCATCATCAAGATTTTCACACTCTTTAAACAAAGATTCAATTTCATAAGCACCCATAAAAGCAACAAATTCTTATATTTGTTCCACATCATAGTAATCATATATAGCATTAGCATAAGATGCCAAGGTTTTATCATCATTAAATTTGCATGAAAAGGGAAGGTGTGGAGCCTTCATCTTAGAGCAATAAGTATAGTCATATCTCAAGCATAATTCCCGAGCATACCAACGCAACATATGAATTTGATCCCATAATAGTTTCCCTTTTTGAGTCAAGCGATAATCACTAAAGTATTCATGTTGATCCAACGTGTCTCCCATTACATAATTGAATGGGGTTTTCTCAGGATTATCAAAGTAGTACATAATATTTTTCACATAACCAGCATCGAGGGTTTTAGGAGGTGCCCCATCTCCATGAGTAGCAAGTAAACCTAATTTTTTTGGTATTTCGTGTTCCATATCCATAACTAAAAATATAGAACAACTTAGAACAGCAAATGAAAATTACTTAGTGATAAAGAAAACAAGCACACATGAGAATATTCACCCCATGCTATAACTCCCCGGCAACGGCGCCAGGAAAAGGTCTTGATAACCCACAAGTATAGGGGATCAATTGCAGCCTCTTTCGATAAGTAAGAGTGTCGAACCCAACGAGGAGCTAAAGGTAGAACAAATATTCCCTCAAGTTCCATCGACCACCAATGGAACTCTACGCACGCTTAACATTCACTTTACCTAGAACAAGTATGAAACTAGAAGTACTTTGTAGGTGTTGTTGGATAGGTTTGCCAGAATATAAAGAGTGCGTAAATAAAAACTCGGGGCTGTTTAGGTAAGGAAGCAATAAAGTTAGTATAGCGAGTGTGGAAAAGTGGTGGTAGGAGTTGCGAAATTGTCCCTAAGCAATTGACTATGTTACTAGACCGATAGCAAGTTTTATGTGGGAGAGGCCACTGCTAGCATGTCATCCCTGACTTGGAATTCTATGCACTTACGATTGGAACTATTAGAAAGCGTCCGCAACTACTAGCATTCATTAAGGTAAAACCCAACCATAGCATTAAGATATATTGGTCCCCCTTCAATCCCGTATGCATCAATTTCTATGTTAGGTTGAAGCTTTTGTCACTCTTGCCCTCCAATACATAGTCCTATCAACATACAACTAACCCTATGATGTGATCCACGTGCGCGCTCATATGATGAGCACCAAAGGACAGCAACATAACCACAAGCAAATTAAACCAATCATAGTAATTCACCAATCACCGATGGGACAACGAACTCAGACATCATAGGATGGCAACACATCATTGGATAATAATATGAAGCATAAAGCACCATGTTCAAGTAGAGGGTACAACGGGTGGCAGGAGAGTTGACCACTGTAGATAGAGGGGGGAAGGTGATGGAGATGTTGGTAAAGATGGCGTAGGTGTTGGTGAAGATCGCGGTGGTGATGATGATGGCCCAGGCGGCATTCCGGCGCCACCGGAAGCAAGGGGGGGAGCCCCTTTCTTCTTATTCTTCCTTGACCTTCTCCCTAGATGGGAGAAGGGTTTCCCCTCTGGTCCATGGCCTCCATGGCATGGGAGGGGCGAGAGCCCCTCCGAGATTGGATCTGTCTCTCTGTCTCTCTCTGTTTCTGCGTTCTGGGATTCTGCCCTTTCATCGTTTCTTATATATCTGGAGATCCGTAACTCCGATTGGATTGAAACCTTCGCCCAGATTTTTCTCCAAAAATTAGCTTTCTTGCGGCCAAAGAAGAGCAGCAACCGCCTTATGGGGGCCCATGAGGGTCAGGGGCACGCATAGGGGGGTAGGCGCGCCCCCTACCTTGTGGCCCCCTCGGGCACCGTCTCGCGTTGATTCTTCTTCCCATATTTCACAAATATTCCAAAATTATTCTCCGTCCGTTTTTATCTTGTTTGGACTCCGTTTGATATGTATTTTCTGCCAAACAAAAAACATGCAACAAACAAGAACTGGCACTGGGCATTGGATCAATATGTTAGTCCAAAATTAGTATAAAAAGTTGCCAAAAGTATATGAAAGTTGTAGAATATTGGCATCGAACATTCAAAAATTATAGATACGACGGAGACATATCAATCACCTTCACAGGAACCCTCTTCCTGGGGGGTCGCCATCAACATCACCAAGGTCATCTCGTCTGATCTTATACCGCAATGCACCTTATACCGGGCATGTGTTCAAATCCTCGTACGCATCGCGATAGAGGATGCAGTCATTAGGGCATGCGTGTATCTTCAACACCTCCAATCCTAGACAGCATACGACCTTCTTTGCTGCGTATGTACTGTCGGGCAATTCATTATCGTTTGGAAGCTTCTTCTTTAATATTTTCAGTAGCTTCTCAAATCCTTTGTCAGACACAACATTCTCTGCCTTCCACTGCAGCAATTCCAGTATGGTACCGAGCTTTGTGTTGCCATCTTCGCAATTGGGGTACAACCTTTTTTGGGATCCTCTAACATGCGATGGAAATTCAGCTTCTCTTTTTGACTTTCGCACTATGTCCTTGCATCAACAATGACCTGGCGGAGATCATCATCATCGGGCACATCGTCTGGTTCCTCTTGACCTTCAGCAGCTTCCCCCGTTGCAGCATCACGGTATTCAGGGGGCACATAGTTGTCATTGTCCTCTTCTTCTTCGCTGTCTTCCATCATAACCCCTATTTCTCTGTGCTTCGTCCAAACATTATAGTGTGGCATGAAACCCTTATAAAGCAGGTGGGTGTGAAGGATTTTTCGGTCAGAGTAAGACTTTGTATTCCCACATATAGGGCATGGACATCACATAAAACCATTCTGCTAGTTTGCCTCAGCCACTTTGAGAAAATTATGCAGGCCCTTAATGTACTCGGAGGTGTGTCTGTCACCGTACATCCATTGTCGGTTCATCTGTGTGCATTATATATAATTATGTGTGTCAAAAGTAAGAAAATTAGACAAGTATCTATCTAAAGTAAGAATTTTTTCTTTTAGAAAGAAGATAAGAACAAGAGGCTGACCACGGTGGTGCCGGCGACGAGATCGGCGAGGGCGATTGACGGTGGTGAAGACGGGGACGGGGCGTGACAGACCGCTAAACCTATGCAAATCTCGGGAAAAATGGAGCTCGGAGGTCGAGCTTCGAGAGGAGAAAGCTTAACTCGTGTGGCTCGGGCATTTCATCGAACACCTCATGCGCATAGGAGGTGAGCTAGAGCACCCAAATGGCCTCCCCTCGCTGGCCAGAAAAAACAGAGCATTGTGGAGTGCTTTGCTGCGGCGAGGGGGTATATATAGGCAACTCATTTGTCCCGGTTCGTGGCTGGAACCGAGACTAAAGCTCCCCCTTTTGTCCCGGTTCGAGTCATGAACCGGGACCAATGTATGTGGGCCAGGAGCGAGGCCCATTGGTTCCGGTTCGTGCCAGGAACCGGGACAAATGGGTCCAGACTAACCGGGACCAATGCCCACGAGGCCCCGGCCGCCCCCTTGGACTCACGAACCGTGACGTATGCCCCCATGGTTCCCGGTTCGTGACTGAACCGGGACTAATGGGCTGGTCAGGCCCCCACCAAAGCCATGTTTTCTACTAGTGCATGCATGTGTTTAGAGCTTAATTACTGTAAAGAGGGTCCACACATACATTTTTTGACAAAGAGTGCGTACCCCACTCACCCTCCTCTCCCGTGCTTTTGTTTTTTTACTCTCAAATGTGAATCTATTATATCTTTGTAAATAGAGTCTAATTTATATTAGGTTTGCATATTTGTTTTTCTTATGATGAGTGCTTCCAAACTTGATCGACATTGAATACATTTTGACAAAGTTTTAAAAAACTTCATCAAATTCCAACTATTAAACTTTTATAGGAACGAAAATGATAAACTCACCAAGTTTCAAAAACTAAAGCTTAAACCATAAGCCCCAAGTCCTACCCCCTAAACCCTAAATCATAAAAGCAAATGAAACTTGGTAAAAGTTGGTGAAATTTAGTATTAAGACTACCAAGTTTAAATATTTGAAACTTAGTAAAATTAAAATGTAGTCACAATGCATTTAAAATTGATGTTTTTCAAAAGTACCCTTTGCACATTCAAAAGACATACTAGATTCAAATTTGAAGGTAAAAAAATGGTAGACGGGATGGTGGAGCATGCAACTCTGCCCTACATAACAAGTGAGACAACTAATTTAATTTTTACACAATATAATCGCAGACGCACACATATACACACATATATTTCTCCGACAAGTATTTTTGGACGGATAGAGTAAATAAGCACTCCTTTTAGCATGTGCATTTTTAAACACAATAAAATCAAAGACGCTCACATACACACATACACACTCATCCTTATGAACCCACACATGTATACCTTATTCCTATAAGCATCTCCCAGAGACTGGGCATTGATGAAGTCACCGCAAACGCCTCGTAGTTGATGAGAGCGTCTCCTCTCACTGAAAGAACATCGCGGAAAGCCTAAAATAAATTCAGGAAAATATGATCACCAATGTCAAGTCTAGAACTTGAATCCCGGTGGGCTGGTTCCACCACGAAGAATCTAACCATCTGAGATAGACTCGGTTCACTTTAGCATGTAATTATAAGAGGTAACTTGCACGCAAGAAGTCACGTATAAACTCCTATGACATTGACCACATATATTGTAGCAACACCATTTGGGTTGTTAGGGTGTCATTTGTATGACTTTTTTTATTTCTATATGTTCGTCATATGTGTCTTGCATTATAAATTGCGACCTCAATTGTATATATATTATCAGTTTAGCTGGATGTCAGTCGCTTGGGTATGATTTTGGATGAAGGAAGTAGCAACCGTCGAAGGGAAGGAAAAAGCGGTTGTCGGCTCGCCGTAGAAGCAACAACCTTTGGGTCTATCTTAGACCTCTCCCAATGCAATGGTGCTTAGATAAGGTGCTAAGTGCATTAAATACCTTAGCAACTCAACTTCCCAATACATAGGTGCTTAACTTGTTGTTGCTAAGCACACTTTATTTAATGAGTTAACACCTAAAGTCTTTTATGCATTGGTCAAATTGTTTCATTTAAGTGGTTTGCCTAGGTTCTCATGCTTGGCATTGGTTCTTCCTGGGGTCCCCAAAGTACTCTCTCCCCTCTTTAAATGATGTGCCATGTCATTTTTTCGCTTATGTGGCATGCTTAGCACCTGTCCACGGAGGAGCACTGGGAAGGGCCTTAGAGGTGCGGGTGCTCGCTGGTAGGCCTGGGCGTTCGGTTCCCCCGAACCGATTGGGTCGGTGCTTCGGTCTAATTAAAATTTCGGTTCTGTGAAAATATGGACCGATCGGTCAGGAAAGCTAGCTAACCGAGGATTCTAAGACCTCTCCCAATGCAATGGTGCTTAGATGAGGTGCTAAGTGCATTAAATACCTTAGCAACTCAACTTCCAAATGCATAGGTGCTTAACTTGTTGTTGCTAAGCACACTTTATTTAATGAGTTAACACCTAAAGTCTTTCATGCATTGGTCAAATTGTTTCATTTAAGTGGTTTGCCTAGGTTCTCGCGCTTGGCATTAGTTCTTCCTGGGGTCACCAAAATGCTCTCTCCCCTCTTTAAATGATGTGCCATGTCATTTTTTCGCTTATGTGGCATGCTTAGCACCTGTCCACGGAGGAGCACTAGGAAGGGTCTAAGCACCGAAATTTCGGTTCGGTCGTCGGTTCTGACCAAATAGCACCGATCGTATATTTAATAATTTATCCTAGAAAGGTACAGTGCCTAAACTAGGCAGGAAGTACTACTCCCTCCGTCTAGGTGTGTAAGTCATCTTACGAAAACCAAATAATCCCAAAACACTTAGGCGCATTACATTAACTTCTACCTCGTTTCTTGTTTTTTGACATATCAACCAATGAGAAATGAGGGTGTGCATGTTTTTAATGACTTGAAACTACCAAACACGACATGCAGTGGTTAGTTTATTGCATGCAATGCTATCAATTAGCAAATAGACATTAAAGTCTCTCGTTTTCCCCTCCTCCTTGGTCACGGTGCACAATCTAAGATGACTTACTCACCTAGACGGAGGGAGTAGTTGATTGACCCTCTCCACGAGGTAAACAGGATGAAGCATTACTTTATTCCAATGTGCATGCGCAGGATGCGGAATGCGGCAGCGGTTGCGTGGGACTAGCGCCAATTAAGTATGGGGCTGAGGAAATCGAGCTCAGGCATGTGGCCGGGCCTTGTTTTACTTGGTTTTCGGTCAGTTCAGTTTCCCAAGAGATAAACCCGAATTCACCGGACTAGTTTCAGTTATCTGGAGATGCAAACCGATTATAGCATCGAAGTTTTCGGTTTCGGTGCATTCGGATTCGGTGCTGGGTATTTCGGTTCAGTAGATCGGTTCTCGGGTTATATGCCCAGCCCTACTCGCTGGTGTCTATCTTGGGGCGCAGCCTCACCGGGTATGTATATTTGGGGTGAGGGAGGAGTGCAGGCTCGCCAAAAAAAGTCTGTAGGTTTGCCGGTGGTAGAGGGATGGCCAAGGCGGCGCCAGCACGCCGATGGCAGCGGGTGAGGAAAGGGCATGGCGGCGAGGCTGGCGTGGGAGCGCTGCTGGCCGCAGATGGTAGTGGCTAGAGGATTGTCGGGCCACCAGGGAAGAAGATAAACATAGCACTTGGTGGATGAAGAAGGCATCTGGTTGTTTATTTTGCTTCAGGCCGCTAGGAACGAATTGACTAACCCAAATTAATTTTTTAGCCGACTTAACCCGCCCCATTTATTATACACGATCAGTTATTTTGAAGCACCGCATACAATTTCTCTTTTCTTTAATATTGTACTCTCCGGGTTGAGGTCGTGTGGTGGTGGAGGTCTGGATAGCAATGAAGGAGCTATGTTGATGTCTCGGGCGGGGTGGGCAGCCCCCCCCCCCCAACTTTGAAATATTTCTGCTTTTCTAGGGAGGCATAGATTCGGAGAAAAATAGTTGTTGGCCCCCTCACATTTTCATGGTTGGCCTTTGGCCCCCCCGAACCTTTTGCCTAGCTTCGCCACCGCTGGATAGGTCGACGATTAGGGTTGCCATTGGTTGTTTCTCTTCTTTTTTTTGAAACTAGGCAAAAGACTTGCTATTTTTGTTGATTAAGGAGTGAGAATTGCCGAGTTAATTGACGGAAAACTGGGCTAAAACCGATACAATCCAACCCATATAACATGGGTACCACCGGCCAATCTAGCCACCGACATGGGATCACAGAGCTACAAAGAGGACAGTTGCACTGAAACCATGACGGCACATGCCAATAGAAGGCCACACGCACGAACAACTGACAGCTTCGACTCTGACGTCGATCATCACAAGGGAAATATGCAGGACTTGTGCCAACCGTGCCTGCCGTAGCTGACCACCGAGCGCCTGCCATCGTCACCACATGGACAACTCCACCGCAGCTCCGACTTCAAAGCAACCAAGCAACCAACGGAAGAGCACCTCGAACACGCTGGGAAGATCCGACTAGCAAAGCCCGAGCCGCGACCAAAACTCCTCTCGACGCCATCATCATTGCCAAATAGAATTCAGCGCCACCGAAAAGGCCGCCTTAGCAAACCACACGGCGACGATGCTGCAACCCATGCGGCGAAGATGCCGCCATCCATTGGTCTCTAGGTTGTGGCCGGCTCCGAGACGATGCCCCTAAGGAGGAAGAAGACATGAAGGCGCCTTCATTGCCCGATCTCAAAGATCTGAGGTTTCCCTCCGGAGCCAAGGCCACGGGGAGGGGGCAGGGCCGGCCCCGAGGGGGGGCAGGGGGGCGGCCGCCCCGGGCCCCCCAACTCCAGTGGCCCCCACCCAGGTACGTACGTGGCAGCCTACCGACCTAAAGATCGGCAGATATGCAGCAGTTTGGCAGCTACACGCTGGCCCTGGGCTGGGCAAGCAGTCACGACATGCAGCTCGGTAGCCCACACGCATGCACATATCTCACTCGTTCAGTCAGGGCCCGTGTATAGGTCGAACTCCTTGTAGTCGTTGTAGGGTCGTACGAGTTGATCGCGTGATGCCTGTTCAAGCTTCCTATAATTCCCTTCCTTAAAAGAAGTATCCTAATTCACATCTATTTTTAAAAGAGTTTCCCTAATTTCATTCTCAGATCAGATCGAGGCTTAAAGTCTTCGAGTATCCCAGCCGTGATTGCGAGCTCTAAACGGAGTTGCCGTTTCATGGCTGAACTCCGCTCTTTCATCTCTAGTGCTCTACTTCATCAATGCCATCACGGGAATCACCCAGCAGGCCAGCACACACGTGATCATCACATAGCCAAGCGCTTGCTCCAGACGCATATACACGCCGCGTCAATGCCGAGCACCCGGTCAGACAATTATTGACACCGATTCAACCGATCTAAGGTAATATCATATTCATGATTTTGTATGGCGGGCGACATGGCCAAGATTGCAGTGCAATACTGCATGAAAATTTCTCCGCGATTGACATTTAGGCCAAGATCACGGGAGATCGTGCTGATTTAGGGTAAAATTTTGTTGTAAATTTGGTCGTGCTGATTTAGGCTAAAATTTTGTTGTAATTTTCCTTTCTCTGACGATTTTAATCATTGGTCAAACTATCATTCATTATTCCTTATACGTTAATTGATAATTAAGTAAATATCTTTATCAACATGATGTGTTGTTTGTTTGTCATACTCCTACCGTTTCTAAATATAAATCTTTTGCGATCTTAATCCGGACTACATACTTATGTATATAGACATATTTTAGAGTGTAGATTCACGATCCGACCGATCAAGTACCGAACGCATGGCACCTCCGAGTTCTGCACACGTTCAACTCGATGACGTCCCTTGAACTCCGATCCAGCCGAGTGTTGAGGGAGAGTTTTGTCAGCACGACGGCATGGTGACGATGATGATGTTCTACTGACGCAGGGCTTCGCCAAAGCACCGCTACGATATGATCGAGTTGGATTATGGTGGAGGGGGGCACCGCACATGGCTAAGAGATCAAGAGATCAATTGTTGTGTCTATGGGGTGCCTCCTCCTCCTTATATAAAGGGGGAAGGAGGAGAGGGCCGGCCAAGGGGGTGGCACGACCTAAGAGGGGGAAACCTACTCCAAGTAGGTTTGCCCCTCCCTTTCCTAGTCCAAGAAGGAGTGGGGAGGAAGGAATGAGAGAGGGGAAAGCAAGGGGGGTGCCGCCCCCCTTTCCTTATCCTGTTCGGACTTAAGGGGAGGGGGCGCGCCTCTTTCCCTGGCCGTCCCCTCTCTCTCTCTCCACTAAGGCCCAACAAGGCCCATTAGTTCCCGGGGGGGGGGGGGTCCGGTAACCCCCGGTACTCCGATAAATGTCTGAAACCTTCCAGAACGTTTCCAGTGTCTAAACATAGTCGTCCAATATATCGATCTTTACGTCTCAACCATTTCGAGACTCCTCATCATGTCCGTGATCACATCCGGGACTCCGAACTACCTTCGGTACATCAAAACATATAAACTCATAATATAACCGTCATCTAACTTTAAGCGTGCGGACCCTACGGGTTCGAGAACTATGTAGACATGACCGAGACACATCTCCGGTCAATAACCAATAGCGGAACCTGGATGCTCATATTGGCTCCTACATATTGTACGAAGATCTTTATCGGTCAACCGCATAACAACATACGTTGTTCCTTTTGTCATCGGTATGTTACTTGCCCGAGATTCGATCGTCGGTATCTCAATACCTAGTTCAATCTCGTTACCGGCAAGTCTCTTTACTCGTTCCATAATACATCATCCCGCAACTAACTCATTAGTTGCATTACTTGCAAGGCTTATAGTGATGTGCATTACCGAGTGGGCCCAGAGATACCTCTCCGACAATCAGAGTGACAAATCCTAATCTCGAAATACGCCAACCCAACAAGTACCTTTGGAGACACCTGTAGAGCACCTTTATAATCACCCAGTTACGTTATGACGTTTGGTAGCACACAATGTGTTCCTCCGGTAATCAGGAGTTGCATAATCTCATAGTCATAGGTACATGTATAAGTCATGAAGAAAGCAATAGCAACAAACTAAACGATAAAGCGCTAAGCTAATGGAATGGGTCAAGTCAATCACATCATTCTCCTAATGATGTGATCCCGTTAATCAAATGACAACTCTTTGTCTGTGGCTAGGAAACATAACCATCTTTGATTAATGAGCTAGTCAAGTAGAGGCATACTAGTGACACTCTGTTTGTCTATGTATTCACACATGTATTATGTTTCTGGTTAATACAATTCTAGCATGAATAATAAACATTTATCATGATATAAGGAAATAAATAATAACTTTATTATTGCCTCTAGGGCATATTTCCTTCAGTCTCCCACTTGCACTAGAGTCAACAATCTAGATTACACAGTAATGATTCTAACACCCATGGAGCCTTGGTGCTGATCATGTTTTGCTCGTGGAAGAGGCTTAGTCAACGGGTCTGCGACATTCAGGTCTGTATGTATCTTGCAAATCTCTATGTCTCTCACCTGGACTTGATCCTGGATGGAGTTGAAGCGTCTCTTGATGTGCTTAGTTCTCTTGTGAAATATGGATTCCTTTGCCATAGCAATTGCACCAGTATTGTCACAAAAGATTTTCATTGGACCCGATGCACTAGGTATGACACCTAGATCGGATATGAACTCCTTCATCCAGGCTCCTTCATTTGCTGCTTCGGAAGCAGCTACTTACTCTGCTTCACATGTAGATCATGATATGATGATTTGTTTAGAACTGCACCAACTAACAGCCCCACCGTTTAATAAAAACACGTATCCGGTTTGCGATTTTGAATTGTCGGATCAGTGTCAAAGCTTGCATCGACATAACCATTTACGATGAGTTATTTGTCACCTCCATAAATGAGAAACATATCCTTCGTCCTCTTCAGGTATTTCAGGATGTTCTTGACCACTGTCCAGTGATCCACTCCTGGATTACTTTGGTACCTCCCTGCTAAACTAATAGCAAGGCACACATCAGGTCTGGTACACAGCATTGCATACATGATAGAGCCTATGGCTGAAGCATAGGGAACATCTTTCATTTTCTCTCTATCTTCTGCAGTGGTCGAGCATTGAGTGTTACTCAACTTCACACCTTGTAACACATGCAAGAACCCTTTCTTTGCTTGATCCATTTTGAAATTCTTCAAAACTTTGTCAAGGTATGTGATTTGTGAAAGTCCAATTAAGCGCCTCGATCTATCTCTATAGATCTTGATGCCCAATATATAAGCAGCTTCTGTGAGATCTTTCATTGAAAAACTCTTATTCAAATATCCTTTTATGCTATCCAAAAATTCTATATCATTTCCAATCAACAATATGTCATCCACATATAATATCAGAAATGCTACAGATCTCCCACTCATTTTCTTGTAAATACAGGCTTCTCCAAAAGTCTGTATAAAACCATTAGCTTTGATCACACTATCAAAATGTTTATTCCAACTCCGAGAGGCTTGCACCAGTCCATAAATGGATCACTGCAGCTTGCACACTTTGTTAGCTCCTTTTGGATCAACAAAACCTTCCGGTTGCATCATATACAATTCTTCTTCCAGAAATCCATTCAGGAATGCAGTTTTGACATCCATTTGCCAAATTTCATAATCATAAAATGCAGCAATTGCTAACATGATTCAGACAGACTCAAGCATCGCTACAGGTGAGAAAGTCTCATCGTAGTCAATCCCTTGAACTTTTCGAAAACCTTTTGCAACAAGTCAAGCTTTATAGACAGTAACATTACCGTCAGCGTCAGTCTTCTTCTTGAAGATCCATTTATTTTCAATGGCTTGCCGATCATTGGGTAAGTCAACCAAAGTCCACACTTTGTTCTCATACATGGATCCCATCTCGGATTTCATGGCCTCAAGCCATTTTGCGGAATCTGGGCTTACCATCTCTTCTTCATAGTTCATAGGTTCGTCATGGTCTAGTAACATAACCTCCAAAACAGGATTACCGTACCACTCTAGTGCATATCTTACTCTGGTTGACCTACGAGGTTCAACAACAACTTGATCTGAAGTTTCATGATCATTATCATTAACTTCCTCAATAATTGGTGTAGGTGTCACAGGAACCGGTTTATGTGATAAACTACTTTCCAATAAGGGAGCAGGTACAGTTACCTCATCAAGTTCTACTTTCCTCCCACTCACTTCTTTCCAGAGAAACTCCTTCTCTAGAAAGATTCCAAATTTAGCAACAAAAGGTGTACCCAACAGTCTCTTTTGGGTATCCTATGAAGACACATTTCTCCGATTTGGGTTCGAGCTTATCAGGTTGAAGCTTTTTCACATAAGCATCGCAGCCCCAAACTTTAAGAAACAACAACTTTGGTTTCTTGCCAAACCATAGTTCATAAGGCGTCGTCTCAACGGATTTAGATGGTGCCCTATTTAACGTAAATGCAGCTATCTCTAGAGCATAACCCCAAAATGATAGCGGTAAATCAGTAAGAGACATCATAGATCGCACCATATACAGTAAAGTACGATTATGACATTCGAACAAACCATTACGCTATGGTGTTCCAGGTGGCGTGAGTTGCAAAACTATTCCGCATTGTTTCAAATGAAGACCAAACTCGTAACTCAAATATTCTCCTCCACGATCAGATCGTAGAAACTTTATTTTCTTGTTACGATGATTTTCAACTTCACTCTGAAATTCTTTGAACTTTTCAAATGTTTCAGACTTATGTTTCATTAAGTAGATATACCCATATCTGCTTAAATCATCTGTGAAGGTGAGAAAATAACGATACCCGCCACGAGCCTCAATATTAATCGGACCACACACATCTGTATGTATGATTTCCAACAAATCTGTTGCTCACTCCATAGTTCCGGAGAACGACGTTTTAGTCATCTTGCCCATGAGGCACGGTTCGCAAGTACCAAGTGATTCATAATCAAGTGGTTCCAAAAGTCCATCAGTATGGAGTTTCTTCATGCGCTTTACACCGATATGACCTAAACGACAGTGCCACAAATAAGTTGCACTATCATTATCAACTCTGCATCTTTGGGGTTCAATATTATGAATATGTGTATCACTACTATCGAGATTTAACAAAAATAGACCACTCTTCAAGGGTGCATGACCATAAAAGATATTACTCATATAAATAGAGCAACCATTATTCTCTGATTTAAATGAATAACCGCCTCGCATCAAACAAGATCCAGATATAATGTTCATGCTCAACGCTGGCACCAAATAACAATTATTCAGGTATAAAACTAATCCCGAAGGTAGATGTAGAGGTAGCGTGCCGACCGCGATCACATCGACTTTGGAAACATTTCCCATGTGCATTGTCACCTCGTCCTTAGCCAATCTTTGCTTAATCCGTAGCCCCTGTTTCGAGTTGCAAATGTTAGCAATAGAACCGGTATCAATTACCCAGGTGCTACTTCGAGCATTAGTAAGGTACACATCAATAACATGTATATGACATATACCTTTGTTCACCTTGCCATCCTTCTTATCCGCCAAATACTTGGGGCAGTTCCGCTTCCAGTGACCAGTCTACTTGCAGTAGAAGCACTCACTCTCAGGCTTAGGTCCAGCCTTGGGTTTCTTCTCTTGAGCATCAACTTGTTTGCCGTTCTTCTCGAAGTTCCCCTTCTTCTTCCCTTTGCTCTTTTTCTTGAAACTGGTGGTCTTATTGACCATCAATACTTGATGCTCCTTCTTGATTTCTACCTCCGCAGCCTTTAGCATCACGAAGAGCTCGGGAATTGTCTTATTCATCCCTTGCATATTATAGTTCATCATGAAGCTTTTGTAGCTTGGTGGCAGTGATTGAAGAACTCTGTCAATGACACTATCAATAGGAAGATTAACTCCCAATTGAGTCAAGCGATTATGATACCCAGACATTTTGAGTATATGTTCATTGACAGAACTATTCTCCTCCATCTTGCAGCTATAGAACTTATTGGAGACTTCATATCTCTCAATCCGGGCATTTGCTTGAAATATTAACTTCAATTCCTGGAACATCTCATATGCTCCACGACGTTCAAAACGTCATTGAAATCCCGGTTCTAAGCCGTAAAGCATGGCACACTCAACTATCGAGTAGTCATCAGCTTTACTCTGCCAAACATTCTTAACGTTGTCATCAGCATCTGCAGCAGGCCTGGCACCTAGCGGTGCTTCCAGGACGTAATTCTTCTGTGCAGCAATGAGGATAATCCTCAAGTTACGAACCCAGTCCGTGTAATTGCTACCATCATCTTTCAACTTTGCTTTCTCAAGGAACGCATTAAAATTCAACGGAACAATAGCACGAGCCATCTATCTACAATCAACATAGACAAGCAAGAAACTATCAGGTACTAAGTTCATGATAAATTTAAGTTAAATTAATCATATTACTTAAGAACTCCCACTTAGATAGACATCCCTCTAATCCTCTAAGTGATCACGTGATCCAAATCAACTAAACCATGTCCGATCATCACGTGAGATGGAGTGGTTTCAATGGTGAACATCACTATGTTGATCATATCTACTATATGATTCACGCTCGACCTTTCGGTCTCAGTGTCCCGAGGCCATATCTGTTATATGCTAGGCTCGTCAAGTTTAACCTGAGTATTCCGTGTGTGCAACTGTTTTGCACCCATTGTATTTGAACGTAGAGCCTATCACACCCGATCATCACATGGTGTCTCAGCACGAAGAACTTCCGCCATGGTGCATACTCAGGGAGAAGACTTATATCTTGATAATTTAGTGAGAGATCATCTTATAATGCTACCGTCAATCAAAGCAAGATAAGATGCATAAAAGATAAACATCACATGCAATCAATATAAGTGATATGATATGGCCATCATCATCTTGTGCTTGTGATCCCCATCTCCGAAGCACCGTCATGATCACCATCGTCACCGGCGCGACACCTTGATCTCCATCGTAGCATTGTTGTCGTCTCGCCAACTTATGCTTCTATGACTATCGCTACCGCTTAGTGATAAAGTAAAGCATTACAGGGTGATTGCATTGCATACAATAAAGCGACGACCATATGGCTCCTGCCAGTTGCCAATAACTCGGTTACAAAACATGATCATCTCATACAATAAAATATAGCATCATGCCTTGACCATATCACATCACAACATGCCCTGCAAAAACAAGTTAGACGTCCTCTACTTTGTTGTTGCAAAGTTTTACATCGCTGCTATGGGCTGAGAAAGAACCGTTCTTACCTACGCATCAAAACCACAATGATAGTTCATCAAGTTAGTGCTATTTTAATCTTCTCAAGGACCGGGTGTAGCCACACTTGGTTCACCTAAAGTTGGAGAAACCGACACCCGCCAGCCACCTGTGTGCAAAGCATGTCGGTAGAACCAGTCTTGCGTAAGCGTACGCGTAATGTCGGTCCGGGCCGCTTCATCCAACAGTACCGCCGAACCAAAGTATGACTTGCTGGTAAGCAGTATGACTTGTATCGCCCACAACTCACTTGTGTTCTACTCGTGCATATGACATATACGCATAAAACCTGGCTCTTATACCACTGTTGGGGAACGTAGTAATTTCAAAAAAATTCCTACAGACACGCAAGATCATGGTGATGCATAACAACGAGAGGGGAGAGTGTGTCCACATACCCTCATAGACCGAAAGCGGAAGTGTTAGCACAACACAGTTGATGTAGTCGTACGTCTTCATGATCCAACTGATCAAGTACCAAACGCACGACATCTCCGAGTTCTGCACACGTTCAACTCGGTGACGTCCCTCGAACTCCGATCCAGCCGAGTGTTGAGGGAGAGTTCCGTCAGCACGATGGCGTGGTGACGATGATGATGTTCTACCGATGCAGGGCTTCGCCTAAGCACTGCTACGATATGACCGAGGTGGTTATGGTGGAGGGGGGCACCGCACACGGCTAAGAGATCAAGAGATCAATTGTGGTGTCTATGGGGTGCCCCCCTCCTCCGTATATAAAGGGGGGGGGGGGAGGAGGAGAGGGCCGGCCAAGGGGGTGGCGTGCCCTAGGAGGGGGAAACCTATTCCAAGTAGGTTTGCCCCTCCCTTTCCTAGTCCAAGAAGGAGGGGGAAGGAAGGAGTGGGAGAGGGGAAAGGCAAGGGGGGCGCCGCCCCCATTTCCTTGTCCTATTCGGACATAAGGGGAGGGGCGCGCCTCTTGCCCTAGCCGGCCCCCCTCTCTCCACTAAGGCCCAACAAGGCCCATTAGTTCCCTGGGGGGGGGGGGTCCGGTAACCCTCGGTACTCCGATAAATGTCCGGAACCTTTCCGGTGTCCAAACATAGTCGTCCAATATAACGATCTTTACGTCTCGACCATTTCGAGACTCCTCGTCATGTCCGTGATCAGATCCGGGACTCCGAACTACCTTCGCTACATTAAAACATATAAACTCATAATATACCCGTCATCTAACTTTAAGCGTGCGGACCCTACGGGTTCGAGAACTATGTAGATATGACCAAGACACGTCTCCGGTCAATAACCAATAGCGGAACCTGGATGCTCATATTGGCTCCTACATAATCTATGAAGATCTTTATCGGTCAAACCGCATAACAACATACGTTGTTCCTTTTGTCATCGGTATGTTACTTGCCCGAGATTCGATCATCGGTATCTCCATACCTAGTTCAATCTCGTTACCGGCAAGTCTCTTTACTCGTTCCGTAATACATCATCCCGCAACTAACTCATTAGTTGCATTGCTTGCAAGGCTTATAGTGATGTGCATTATCGAGTGGGCCCATAGATACCTCTCCGACAATCAGAGTGACAAATCCTAATCTCGAAATACGCCAACCCAACAAGTACCTTTGGAGACACCTGTAGAGCAACTTTATAATCACCCAATTACATTGTGACGTTTGGTATCACACAAAGTGTTCCTCCGGTAAATGGGAGTTGCATAATCTCAGTCATAGGAACATGTATAAGTCATGAAGAAAGCAATAGCAACAAACTAAACGATCAAGTGCTAAGCTAACGGAATGGGTCAAGTCAATCACATCATTCTCCTAATGACGTGATCCCGTTAATCAAATGACAACTCTTTGTCTATGGATAGGAAACATAACCATCTTTGATTAACGAGCTAGTCAAGTAGAGGCATACTAGTGACAGTCTGTTTGTCTATGTATTCACACATGTATTATGTTTCCGGTTAATACAATTCTAGCATGAATAATAAACATTTATCATGATATAAGGAAATAAATAATAACTTCACTATTGCCTCTAGGGCATATTTCCTTCACAAACATAGGCTTCAAATATATCGATCTTTACATCTCGACCATTTCGAGACTCCTCGTCATGTTCATGATCAAATCCGGGACTCCGAACTACCTTTGGTTCATCAAAACACATACACTCATAATACCGATCGTCACCGAACGTTAAGCGTGCGGACCCTACGGGTTCGAAAACTATGTAGACATGACCGAGATAAATCTTCGGTCAATAACCAATAGCGGAACTTGGATGTACATATTGGCTTCCACATATCCTACGAAGATCTTTATCGGTCAAACCGCATAATGATATACGTTGTTCCCTTTGTCATCAGTATGTTACTTGCCCGAGATTCGATCGTCGATATCTCAATACCTAGTTCAATCTCATTACCAAAAAGTCTCTTTACTCGTTCCATAATGGTACATCCCGTAACTAACTCATTAGCTACAATGCTTGCAATGCTTATATTGATGTGCATTACCGAGAGGGCCCAGAGATACCTCTTCAACAATCGGAGTGACAAATCCTAATCTCGATCTATGCCTACTCAACAAACACCATCAGAGACACCTGTAGAGCACCTTTATAATCACCCAGTTACATTGTGACGTTTGGTATCACACAAAGTGTTCCTCCGGTATTCAGGAGTTGCATGATCTCATAGTCATAGGAACATGTATAAGTTATGGAGAAAGCAACAACAACAAACCAAACAATCATCGTGCAACCTAACGGATGGGCCAAGTCAATCACATCATTCTCTAATGATGTGATCCCGTTAATCAAATGACAACTCATGTCTATGGTTAGGAAGGATAACCATCATTGATTCAACGAGCTAGTCAAGTAGAGGCAAACTAGTGACACTCTGTTTGTCTCTGTATTCACACATGTACTAAGTTTCCAGTTAATACAAATTCTAGCATGAATAATAAACATTTATCATGCTATAAGGAAATATAAATAATAACTTTATTATTGCCTCTAGGGCATATTTCCTTCAAGGAGACAATGGCCGCCATGGTGGCGGCGGACTAGAACTTCATGGTGGAGCAGCACGCGCTCGATGATGCCACCCATGCCGCTCACAACGAAGTTCCGGTGCTGCCGGACATGGACGCGGCCGCCAGTGATGACCCACAAGTATAGGGGATTAATCATAGTCCTTTTGATAAGTAAGAGTGTCAAACCCAACAAGGAGCAGAAGGAAATGACAAGCGGTTTTCAGCAAGGTAATTTCTGCAAGCACTCAAATTATCGGTAACAGGTAGTTTGATCGCAAGATAATTTGTAACAAGTAGTAAGTAGCAATGGTAACAATAGGTGCAGCAAGGTATCCCAATCCTTTTTGAGTCAAAGGACAGACCGGAACGGTCTCTTATATTAAGCAAAGCATTCTTGAGGACACATGAGAATTTTATATAGTCACTTCCATCATGTTGGTTCGATTCGCCTTCATTACTTTGATAATTTGATATGTGGGTGGACCGGTGCTTGGGTGCTATTCTTACTTGAACAAGCCTCCCACTTATGATTAACCCCTGTCACAAGCATTCACAAGCAATACTTTTGTGTTTTTCTAAAAATGTTTTAGAGGTGGGGGAGAGGAAACGAGAGGCAAATGGCAAATAATGTTAATGCAAGAGAGGAGAGTTTATGATAGGTACTTCGTAGGCTTGATGTAGGACCTCCCCGGAAACAGCGCCAGAAATTCTTCCTGCTACTTCTTGAGCTTGCGTTGATTTTTTCCTTGAAGAGGAAAGGTTGATTGATGACCCACAAGTATATGGGATCTATCATAGTCCTTTCGATAAGTAAGAGTGTCGAACCCAACAAGGAGCAGAAGGAAATGACAAGCGGTTTTCAGCACGAGGTATTCTCTGCAAGCACTGAAATTATTGGTAACCCATAGTTTGATGATGAGATAATTTGTAACGGGTAACAAGTAACAAAAGTAACTAAGGTGCAGCAAGGTGGCTCAATCCTTTTTGTAGCAAAGGAAAAGCCTGGACGAACTCTTATATAAAGCAAAGCTAGCTTTCATCATGCTCATATGATTCGCGTTCGTTACTTTGATAATTTGATATGTGGGTGGACCGGTGCATGGGTGTTGTCCTTACTTGCACAAACCTCCCACTTATGATTAACCCCTCTCGCAAGCATACGCAACTACAAAAGACGAATTAAGATAAACCTAACCATAGCATGAAACATGTGGATCCAAATCAGCCCCTTACGAAGAAACGCATAAACTAGGGTTTAAGCTTCTGTCACTCTAGCTACCACCCCATCATCTACTTATTACTTCCAAATGCCTTCCCCTACGACCAAGTAATGGTGAAGTGTCATGTAGTCGATGTTCACATAAAAACACTAGAGGAAAGACAACATACATATCATCAAAATATCGAACGAATACCAAATTCACATGATTACTTATAACAAGACTTATTCCATGTCCGCAGGAACAAACTTAACTACTCACAAAGCATATTCATGTTCATAATCATAGGGGTATTGAATATCACTAAGGATCTGAACATATGATCTTCCACCGAATAAGCCAACTAGCATCAACTACAAGGAGTAATCAACACTACTAGCAACCCACGTGTACCAATCTGAGGTTTTGAGACAAAGATCGGATACAATAGATGAACTAGGGTTTGAGAGCAGATGGTGCCGGAGCCCTAGATTGGTTCTGCCCAAGTTCCACCTGGAGACGGCGGCGCTTTGTCCCGAAAGCTTTCTCCTGATTTTTTCCAGGTCAAAACCCTTCATATAGAAGATGACATCGGGGCCCTGCTAGGTGGCCCACAAGGCAGGGGGCGCGCCCAGGGGGTAGGACGCGCCCCCACACTTGTGGCTGCCTGGTGGGTGCCCTCAGGTGCTTTCTTCACCCAATATTTTATATATATTCCAAAATAATTCTCAGTAAATTTTCAGGACTTTTGGATTTGTGCAGAATAGGTCTCTCACATTTGCTCCTTTTCCAGTCTAGAATTCCAGCTGCTGGCATTCTCCCTCTTCATGTAAACATTGTAAAATATGAGAGAAAAAGCATAAGTATTGTACCATAATGTGTAATAACAGCCCATAATGCAATAAATATCAATATAAAAGCATGATGCAAAATGGATGCATCAACTCCCCCAAGCTGAGACCTCGCTTGTCCTCAAACGTATATTGTCATATATTTTCTTATGTCAAAGTAACAATTCGTTCACAAGATAAAGTATGAATCAGAAACTCTATTGAAAATCAACAATCTATGATCTTAGTCATTGAAGCAATTGCAATTTATCACAATATCGGAAAGAGTTAATTTAAGAGCTTTTGTATAGCAAGTCCACATACTCAACCATCTTTTAGTCTTTCACAATTGCTAACACTCACGCGATACTTATGGGTTCAAAGCCTCAATCGGACACAGAGAAATTGACTATATAATATTCTGATCCTGAATATATATATATATATATATATATATAGTCAAACACTATTTTGATCACGGGATCAAAATATTATTCTGATCCCAACAAGAACTTCCTGAGTTACACGGCTGAACTTCCATCTGTAGGAACCCGACCTTCGGACTATCTTCGCAACTGTGTCTCCCAGCGCGAATTATTCTGGTTAGTCATGTTCTACACGATGTAAGTGTAATATAGAAATGAGTTTTAGCAACTAAAAGGGTCCCGAACTGTGCGTCTAAGGTGGATGGTAATAGGAGGCAGGGGACACGATGTTTTACCTAGGTTCGGGCCCTCTTGATGGAGGTAAAACCCTACGTCCTGCTTGATTTATTCTTGATGATATGAGTATTACAAGAGTTGATCTACCACGAGATCGGAGAGGCTAAACCCTAGAAGCTAGCCTATGGTATGATTGTATGTTGTCCTACGGACTAAAACCCTCTGGTTTATATAGACACCGGAAGGGGCTAGGGTTACACAAGGTCGGTTACAAAGGAGGAGATATACATATCCGTACTGCCTGGCTTGCCTTCCACGCCAAGTAGAGTCCTATCCGGACACGGTACGAAGTCTTCAATCTTGTATCTTCATAGTCCAACAGTCCGGCCAAAGGATATAGTCCGGCTGTCCGGAGACCCCCTAATCCAGGACTCCCTCAGTAGCCCCTGAACCAGGCTTCAACGACAATGAGTCCGGCACGCAGTGTTGTCTTAGGCATTGCAAGGCAAGTTCCTCCTCCAAATACATCATAGAAGAGTTTGAATATAAGGATAGTATCCGACCCTGCAAAATAAGCTCCACATACCACCGTAGAGAGAATAATATTTCCACAAATATAATCTACTGACACGTTTTGGCAACATGACATCATGCCATGGCCTGGTAATTATTTGAACCGTTTCTCTTTAACCAGCCCTGCACATAACACGAGGCGGTTTCTTGACATGTCTTGTCAAAGCAGAGATCGTGTTCCCCTTATTACGAGATTCTCATCAATACGGGTGCGGGTAACCCAACCGTGCCTAGGACTCCTAGATTTTAGGCAAGTTCCAAACGGCAACGAGGAGGACGCTTGATATTCACCCTCTTTATAAAGGGACAAGGCTTTTACTTTTTCCCTCCCGTGCTCAATCGAATTCTTCCCCCGCCTCGAGTTCTAACACCCAAAGCCCAGGTCAGAAGCTTTGGACCTTTAATCATGTCCGGATCCAGCCTTCAGGGCCGGTGGATGCCCTCCTCCGTCATGGAAGAGGATATCAAGAAGTTGAGGGAGGCCAGATACCTGACCGCCGAAGTTTCGCATCGGCTGACTGCCCGAGGGCAGGTCGCCCCACTCCTGAACCCAACGAAGACATCATGTTCATCTCCCACTTCCTCCGAGGACTAGGCCTCACTCTGGATCCCTTCGTTAGGGGTCTGATGTTCTATTACGGGCTAGATTTTCACGATCTGGTCCCGGATTCCCTTCTTCACATCTCGTCATTCATTGTCGTATGTGAGGCGTTCCTCCGCATTACCCCTCACTTCGGCCTGTGGCTTAAGACCTTTGATGTGAAGCCGAAGATGGTCGAGGGGCAGCATCCAGCGTGCGGAGGCGCATTAATAAGCAAGATCGCTGGAGCTCCATGGCCAAAGGGTTCCTTTCCAGAGGTGTCCGGATTATGGCAACAGGAGTGGTTTTACGTCACAGCTCCCAGAAGTGCCAAGTGGGTAGCTTCCCCCACCTTTCGCTCGGGCCCTCCCCCACAACTGATGTCGTGGATCAGCAGGGGACTGAGCTGGGGTCCAGCCAAGGATGTGCCCATACTGTAGAACCGCATCCGAGATCTCTTCGAGGGAGATTTTAGTTTTATTATGGTAGTGCAAGTCATGCTGGTTCATCGAGTCCATCCTTGCAAACGCCGGCCCCTCCGCTTGTGGGAATTTAACCCAGACGGACCGCGCGCTATTTAGAATTTCCTCGGCCTGACGCACAAGGAGATGTACAAGTCGTTCTTCGGACCCCAAATAGAGTGTCCGGACACCACCGAGGACGTGGGCCTAAGCAGCAACCGCAGCGCGGCCCAAGTAAGTAACCCTCTAGTCGAAATACTGTCTTTCATTTATCACAACATCATTCTAATGAATCGCTCTTTGACCAGGACTGGATAACAAAGGCGAAAATGATCCGGTGTTCGACCCCCCTTCCCGATGGCTTGGACAATCCGGTGCTGGAAAAGATGCTCGAGCCAGCACCTTGCCCGGTGGCCTCAAAGGAAGATGAAGGGGGGAATAAAGAGGGCGAAAGCGGGCCTCCACCGCTACCTATTCCAACCGAGGGAACGAGCGCCTCCGTGAGGGAGGATAACCAAGGGGAGGAATCTGACATTCCCTCGCCCTGGGGGAGGAAGAGGACTACCTCTGAAGATTCGGAAACCAAGGTTTCCAAATAGGAGAAGAAAACTCCACTAGAGGGTCCTGCCTCGGAGGGTGCTCTTGCCGCAAAAAATCCGTGCGGGGATCATCCCTCTAACGAGCTGTAAGTAATCAAAAAGTACTTAATAGTGAAGATATACTACCTTACTTCTGAGGAAAATAACCGAAGCATTTATCTTGCAGTTCGGATCTGAGCCCTTCTCAGCAGATCTCGTCTTCGGGGGATCTTCTTTCAGAGATGATGGAGAGCGAAATGCCTCCCCCGGACTCCCCAGCTCAAGAAGTGGGCGACCCTGAAGTGTCATCATAGAGAGTTTCTCCGGATCCGGTAAGGCCAGAAGGTAATCCCATGGTCACCCGAAGCCCTCAGTATCCGGCTCTTGAAGAGAGCAATCAAAAGAGTCCGGCACCATCTGGTATGCAGTCGGGCGCACTGAAGGATCTGCTAGAGCGAACGACTATGTCAGAAGAGCACCATGCATTGATGTGTACGGTGATTGAAAGGATTTCGTCCGCCGAAAGCGGGTTGCATGAAGGCTTTATGAGTCTACTGACGGGCATTGAGGTACGTGAAATGATATACATTTGTGATGGTACCGCACATTTGTAGGTGTGCCCTGTGTAGATAGTAGCCCCTGGGACTCTGGTTGTCGTCGAGAACGGCGGTGAATCAGAGGATCATAGTCCCAGGTAATAACCAGACCGCCTTTATGTGCAGGTGTATGAAGCTCCGGTGGCTAGCCGGACTGATGGGGTTGCTGAACTAAAGCAGCGACTGGATGCGGCGGATGTCGACATCGAGCTTGTTAACAAGCGGCTTGACGAGGCACAGGGTAGGTGATGTTTATAGTGAATGTCACATAGTGAGAGCAGCGTGATGCCAGTATCTTTAATATGTTGTGACCGCAGATGGAGATGCCATCGTGGAGGCCCTGCGGGCGGAGCTTGCCCGAGCCAAGGAGCAAGCAAGGAGTAGTAATGTGGCCGCTTTGAAGGCGGCCGAAGAGTTGAGAGCCGAGAAGGCCGCGCATAGCGAGAGCAAAGAGAAAATGGCCAAAATGGTCATGAAGTTAAAAGACACCGCCGACCGCTACCAGTTTCTTGACGAAGAAAACCGGGCGAAGGCTACGGACCTCGAAAAGGACACAATGGCGACCAAAGACACCCGCTCTGCAATCAGAGCAAAGAAGGAGGAACTGCGTGAAGCCGGGGACATTGTGGCTGGGAAACCCTTTATGCTGTGGAGGAAGTTCGGAGATCCGCGGTATGCCCCTCTGGATCGGCTGTGGAGTTCGGCCGACGCATATCTGGACCTGGCGGCGAGCGCTGTCGATGCGGCCGAATACTTCCGAGACCAAACATATCGTAAAGTGGACAAGCTGTTCTGGTCGCAATTTAACGTTCCAGAGCATCTGCTTCCATTGACTGATCAACTTGCCGAATGGGCCGAACTCAATAGATTGTCCGGACTCGCCATGAGGTTTGTCGTGGATCATCTGTGGCCGGAAAGGCCGAAGCCGAACAACTATTTTAGCTTGGTGCAGCAGTTCCTTGGTGCGGTGCCACACATTAATGCGATGAAGAGGTCGGCGTGCATAGAAGGCTCGCGGATGGCCCTTGCCCATGTTAAAACATACTGGGCGGAGATGGATGCCACCACTGTCGCGGCGCAGGGTTCGGCCATAGGCAGAGTGGCTGCCGAGCACTATTTTGAAGAGGTTCTTGAGGGTGCTCGTTCGATAGAGGCCTAGTGCTCGAAGAATGTTACGTTTGAGTGACATGTATTCCCATTGTAAAAACAATGTTTTATTGAATTTATCAAGGCTGTATTTATACTTTTGCCCGAAAGTATTGTGATGCCTCCTGTGTGGCCATTAATGTATACGTGTATATAACCTGAAAGATTGCAGTCGTTGGCTTCAGGCCCCACGCATATAATGCGGGGGTGTTCGCAGAAGATGCGTATTCACACTTAATCCAATGTCTTGGTCCTATTAAGGAGGTGATAGTGCAGCGAACTAGGCAACCGGACTATAGTGCTTTAACACTTTCACTTAGCTAGAGGAGTTTGACAGTGGGGCTACTATATAGCCCCTGGTGGCTCCGCACTCATCCGGATTCGGGGTGCGTACATGCCTGGCCGGGAAACGGCCCTTCGTTAATGCGGAGGAATCCCGAAGATTCCAATAGGTCATCAGTGGTTGACCAGTCTCACGCTATATCATGACAGTCAGTTTTCGGCTTTCTCTACTGAGGTGCTCGTCCGGATGAACCAGGGCACAATTGCAGTAGTTCTCCTGGTGCCGCCTTAGCCGATAGAGCGGAACGTAGGGCAGCAAAACACAGGAGCCGGGCAAACCCAACATTTGACCAAAGACATGATTCGGAGCTAATGCATATAAGGCCAAACTCGCGACGCCGAACACTCCCTAAGGTATTTGGTCTTTATGGTGTAAACCGGGTCTAAACAGTACCCTTTGTAATAAGCCCCTAGTGTCCAGGTACGTGCATTATTCTGGCATGGCCACATGCCAAGACGTCAGCATCCTTCTCGATTGTACTAAGAATCCGAGGGATGTAAATCAACAAGAGACAGTAAAAAAAGTTTACGCGGGGTCTTAATCTACAAAGAATCCTTGGAACGGGTCCCTGCTGCATGTCTGCACCTGTATCTCCGTTGTGTCATATCCTGGGCGGGTGTAGCATGATCGTTATCTGAAAAAGAGAGGAACTTAATTGAAAAGTTGCCGTGCAAAAGTTAAGTTATACTAAATAAACAATATATAGTTCAAAATGAGTAAAGGTGAGCCTTATTGCCACTTTTGCGCGCGCGTTGAGCCCCTTGTATTGTAGTAGGGGTATAGCCATCAAACCTGTATCAACTATATATAGCTGTACCGGACTCTTCCAACCGTGTCCGTGGTCTTAACGGCCTGTCAGATACTTTAGTTGGTGATGCCGTTTACTATGCGGCTGCCAAGGCAGCCACACTGTCTTCGGCGCGCAAGGAGCGCTCAATATTTCCATTTACTGTGATGATGCCGCGTGGACCGGGCATCTTAAGCATGAGGGAAGCGTAATGCGGTATTGCGTTAAAGCGAGCAAAAGCTTCGCGTCCGTGCAGTGCTTGATAGCCACTTTGGAACGGAGCGATGTGGAAGGTTAAATTTTCGCTGCGGAAGTTATGGGGAAACCGAATATAACCTCTAGTAGCAGGGAGCCCCTGCAATGGGCCTCTGGGCCTGGCGTTACTCCTTTAAAGGTAGCATTGCTGCGGCAAATTTTTGTTGGGTCTATCCCCATTCTGCGGATTGTGTCCCGATATATCAAATTTAAACTACTGCCGCCGTCCATCAGGACTCATGTGAAGTGGTATCCGTCAATTATTGGATCTAATACCAAGGCAGCCCATCCTGCACGCCGGATACTTGCCGAGTAATCCCGATGGTCGAAGGTGATCGGTTGGGACGACCAGTGGCGGAGCTCTATGGTGATAGGCCCTCGGGCATGTCTTTCTAGGGGTGCCGCTTTGTTTTCCCCCTTTAACACGTGTAACACGTTGACTGTTTTGACTTCTGGTGGGAATTTCTTCTGTTCCCCTGTGCTTTGCTTGCGAGGCTCATCCTCGTCTTCGCTTGGTGTATCCTGCCCCTTGTGCTCGGCGTTGAGCTTGCCGGACTGTTTGAAGACCCACCATTCTCTGTGGGTATGATTGGCAGGTTTATCAGGGGTGCTATGGATCTGACATATTTGGTCCAGAATTTTGTTTAGGCTGGACAGTTCGTCTCTGTTGCCTTTGGAGGGCGGCTTCTGCTGACCTGGCCGAGAGCTTCTAAATCCAGCGTTTACCGCCATGCTCTTCGGGCTGTCTTCTTTATTCCGGCGCTTATTCTTGTTGTGTCGTGACTTCCCGTTTCCATCCCTGACTTTGAATGTACTTGTGTCGCTGGTGCTGCATCGGGCTAACCAGTTGACCTCGCCCGCACAAAAACGGGTCATGAGGCTTGTTAATGCTGCCATTGTTCTCGGCTTTTCTTGACCGAGGTGTCTGGCAAGCCATTCGTCTCAAACGCTATGCTTGAAAGCTACTAAGGCTTCAACGTCCGGACAGTAGACTATTTGGTTCTTTTTAGTGAGGAACCTGTTCTAAAGTTTTCGGGCTAACTCACCAGGCTATTGAATTATATGACTTAAATCGTCTGCATCCAGTGGTCGAACATATGTCCCTTGAAAATTTGCCCGAAAGGCGTCTTTGAGCTCTTCCCAGCTTCCGATGGAGTTTTTGGGGAGGCTTTTAAGCCAGTGCCGAGCTGGCCCTTTGAGCTTGAGGGGTAAGTACTTGATAGCGTGGAGATCATCTCCTCGAGCCACATGGATATGGAGGATGTAGTCATCAATCCAGACCCCAGGGTCTGTTGTTCCGCTGTACTCCTCTATGTTTACGGGTTTGAATCCCACTGGAAATTCATGGTCCAGCACCTCGTCGGTGAAACATAGGGGGTGTGCGGCACCCCTGTATTTGGGTGTACCGTGGTGTTCGGATGTTTGTTGTGTTGCATTGTATGTTGGAGCATGCTTGCGTGGTCCATAGATGGATCTAGTTGTGCCATCCTTTTGATGCGAGCCCTTATGCGGATCGCGTACTGGTTTATGTGAGGCGTCGTTTGCTGCTTTATGTTGGCTATGAGGTCGTCTATCCGACCGGATGGCCATTTTATTTTTTAATTGTGGAGGATCTCAGGCCTCCTCATCAAATTCAGGTAGCAACTTTCGCTCCGGATAGCTCTTGGTGTGGCGATTACTGCCATACTTCGCTATAGTGTTGAGTACTTCACTCCATTTGATTTTGAGTGTGTCTTGTGCAGCCTTGATCCTTTGCTTCTGTTTTTTCAGACTCCTCGCCGTGGCAACAAGACTTTGGTGGGCATTATGTTGCTCCAGGCGCCTGTCCGGTGTGATGTCGTCCGGACTGTTATCGTCGTCGGGGTTGGGTTGTTCTGTTTGATTCTCCATGCTGTCGTGGTTAGGCGATGGTTCACCCTGCTCTAACGCTGGGTCTATGTGATCGTTTCTTCTACCAAGGCGGGATTTGGAGCGGCGCTTACGCCGCCGCTTTGACTGTTTCTCGAGGGAACAACCCTTTGCTGCATCCTTCCGTTCCTCGTCATCATTTTCTTAGGGCGTGTCCACCATGTATACCTCGTGTGATGAAGTGGGCGCCCAGTGCCCTATGGGCGGTGGTTCATGTTCGTCTCCTGCATCGTCATCCATACCGTCGATGTCTTCAGAGTCGAAGTTGAGCATGACTGTTAAGTCGTCGAAAGTGGCTACTAAGTGGGTGGTGGGTGGGCGGCGAATTTCTTCGTCATCCGCATCCCAATCCTGCCGGACATAGTTTGGCCAGGATTCTCCTGACAAGGAGAAAGACCTTAATGAGTTCAGTATGTCGCCGAAGGGCGAGTGCTGAAAAATATCCGCGGAGGTAAACTCCATGATCGGCGCCCAATCAGATTCAATAGGAACGGGTGCAGGCGGTTCGGAGTCCGTGGCCGGAGAAGGGTCCGACAATTTGGCAAGACGACTCTCGTGAAGGGTAAGGTCGATATTCGGCTCGATCACCGCTGAGGGTATAGCCTCCGTCGCGGGGTCTATCCACCCATCCATGGATGGCGCAACTGGCTCCGAATTGAGGGTCGGAGCGGCTGCCGGTGTGATTTCTTGAACACTGTCCGATGGTAGAGCTAAATCGTACTCATTGTGACCGCGTGGTGCACAAGGCAAGGGCTTGAATCCGTCAAAGATCAAGTCTCCGCGGATATCGGCCGTGTAGTTTAAGCTTCCAAACCTGATCTGGTGGCCAGGGGCATAACTTTCGATCTGCTCCATATGGCCAAGTGAGTTGGCCCGCAGTGCAAAGCCGACGAGCACAAAGATCTGTCCGGGGAGAAAAGTCTCACCCTGGACTGCATTGCTATCGATGATTGTAGGAGCCATCAAGCCTAATAGCGACGACACAAAGGAACTCTCAATGAAAGCACCAATGTCGGTGTCAAAACCAACGGATCTCGGGTAGGGGGTCCCGAACTGTTCGTCTAAGGCGGATGGTAATAGGAGGCAGGGGACATGATGTTTTACCCAGGTTCGGGCCCTCTTGATGGAGGTAAAACCCTACGTCCTGCTTGATTCACTCTTGATGATATGAGTATTACAAGAGTTGATCTACCACATGATCGGAGAGGCTAAACCCTAGAAGCTAGCCTATGGTATGATTGTATGTTGTCCTACGGACTAAAACCCTCCGGTTTATATAGTCACCGGAAGGGTCTAGGGTTACACAAGGTCGGTTACAAAGGAGGAGATATCCATATCTATACTGCCTGGCTTGCCTTCCACGCCAAGTAGAGTCCTATCCGGACACGGGACGAAGTCTTCAATCTTGTATCTTCATAGTCCAACAGTCCGGACAAAGAATATAGTCTAGCTGTACGGAGACCCCCTAATCCAGGACTCCCTCAAAAAGCCAGTTTTAAATAGGAATATCACTCGTTGGCAGATTTTGCTCTCGGGTCGTGATGAAATTGCTTTTTTTGCAATTTTACTGCTTGAGTTGTTTGACCTGAACTTCAACCTGTGCTACGTTTAACTTCCACCAACATTGCCCAAATGGGCTTGCGATATACCGTTGGAAAGCTATGGACACCAGTATCATGACCCAAGTTAAAGTTTTGGCAAAATGTAAGCAGTTTAAGAGCGGTTTTGAAAACCGTTTTTCTTCATACAAACCGAACAACTGAGTTCGTATTTTCGATGACATTTTGAAACGGCTAATCCAATTGAGGCAAATGATATGGCGTTGGAAAGATTATGAAAATGCGTTACTTTTCCATGTTGAAAGTTTTTTCTAATTTTGAACGGTTTAAAAGTAATTTAGAAAACGGTACAAGTTCCACCGAGTTCGTATTTTCGAGCTAACTTTTTAACCGTACGTACGAATGCAACAAGTGATATGACGCTGGAAAGCTTGAGGAAATGCGAAACTTTTGTCTATATATTGTTTCTCCCAATTCCTTACTGTTTTAAGTCAATTTTGAAAATGGCTAAAATGCATTTTCGTCGTAATTTCTACAAACTTTATCGGAATGGGGCAAATAATATACCGTTGAAAGCTACGGAGAATGTGAAACGTTTTCATGTTGATGGTTTTCTTTGATTCCTAGTCGTTTTCAAGTAATTACAAAAAGGACGAGATCATTCGTTCTGCCTTTATCGTGAAACAAATTATTTGAAAACGCACTGCGTGAAGAACTTGAACTTCTCGACATGCCTACTTGAACTTCACTCTGTTTTTCATGTGTGTTTTTTTGCTCATAGCTCTCCATCCACTCACCGGAATTGAGCAAGTGATATACCGGTGAAAAGCTGCTCTAAACATGCAACTTTCCATGTTGATCGTCTTTTCGTACACGCGGCGGTTTAAATTTTTTTCATCTAAAATTCATTCACTGTAGTAGTTGAACTTCCTGCTGTTTTCATGTTGAACTTCTGTGACGTATTTTCGTTTGTAATTTTTTCATCCATTTCGTCGGTGTTACACAAATGATATTCCTTTTGTACAAACCTATCTCACAATAATTTTTTTAACTTTCGCCAATGGAGGACTTGAACTTATAACAGAAAAAATGGACCTTGCTTTTTAATTCATTTTTCTCATATTAAACACATACCATGTAGTACATGAACTTTTTCATTTTTATAATTTGAATTTTTTTACTTTCTTTTTGAAACCAAATTGCTCCTAAAGAATAACTAAACTTCTTTGTGGATCTCTCTCGCAAAAAAACACAAAAGAACAATTTCTTTTTTGTGTTGTTGAACATGGAAATACAAGGTGAACCTGTCTCACAAGGATTTTTTAACTTCCCCGAACAGAGCACTAGAACTTCTTTCAACAAACCTTTTAAGCTTTTATTTTTTCTATACTTTTATTTTCTCACCTAAAATGCATTCCCTGCACTACTTGAACTTCTCATTGTTTTCACTATGAACTTCTGTTGCATTTTTGTGTGTATGTTGAATTACATGCAATTGAAGGTCAGACATCATTTTTGCCATTTTTAAACATGTAATTGGAGGTCAGACGCCCTGCAATATAAATTCTGAATCGTGCACAAAGGTGCACGTGAACTTCTTGCAACAAATCTGAGTTTTTTATATACTTCGAACTTCTCTGTTATTTTGAATAGAACTTCTTAGTCTTATTCTTAGAAAAAAAATATGTTTTCAAATAAGCATCAAACATTTAAAAAAAATTTGAACCTCACACATTTATTTTTCCTAGAAATGGAAAGAAATTGAGTTTTTCGTAAATATCAAACTACTCCATTTATTTTAATCTAAACTCATTTAGTTTTTTTCTTTAGTAACGAAGAGAAACCTGTCTTTTTTATAAATAGTGAACTTCTCTATTTTTATAATTCGGGCTTCTTGGTTTATCTGAAATACTTTCTTTTTCCATTTGAACATCTAAATACACGGTGAAGCTCTTTCAAAAGAATTTTTGAACTTTCCCGGGCCAAGCACTTGAACTTCTAGCAACAAAACTTTTATACTTTGCCTTTTTATTGTATTTTTTCTCATACGAAACACACACTATGCAGTACGTGAACTTCCGGCAGTTATCACTTTGGACTTCTCTTTATTTTTCTTTAGTAATGGAAAAAATCTCAGTTTTTATAGACATCGACCTGCTTTAACTTTTTACAACACAAAATTATAGACATCGACATTTTTAGGCATTTTTTTGTTGTCAGTGAAATGGCCTAGACGGTCCTTTTTTTCATTGGTTCTTTAGTATATGGTATACGTGAACTTATGAATTTCTAAAACATGAACTTGACATTTATATCTAAAACATGAATTTCTAAAACATAACGGTTAAGCTTTTGTTTCGAACAACATGCACCATTTCTTTTAACCATTCTTTAGAATAAGAATATTTATACCATTTGAAAAGTTGTTGAATAGGAGAAACTTTTTAATGTAGAGCATTTTTGTTTCAAATTGGTAATGGATTGAGAGAATTATTTTAATTCACACACAAAAAAGATTTTTTGTGTGTTTTTGAACATGTAAATACACGGTGAGCCACTATCACAAGTTATTTTGAACTTCCCTGTGGCGACAACTTCAACTTCTAGCAACAAATTTTTTTAGTTTTTCTTTTTATTCTTTGTTTCTCTCACGAAACACACACCATGCAGTATGTGAACTTCAGGCTATTATCAATTTGAACTTCTCTATGTTTCGCTTTTAGTAAGGGAATTTTTTGAGTTTTTATAGACATTGAACCACTCTAACTTTTTCTATTTGAACTTCTTTTGTGTATATTTATAAATGTGAAAATTGGAGTTTTGTTAGAACTTTGACCTTCTTCATTATTTCGAATTGAACTTATTGGTTTTATTCTTTAGTAACCGAAAAATCTGATTTTTTCAAATATCAAACTGCTTCACTTTTTCAAATCGAACATCTTAGTTTTATTCTCCATCAACGAGAGAACTTGAGTTTTATTATATACAGTTAACTACTCCCTTTTTTAAAATCGAACTTCTTAATTTCAATCTTTAGTATTAGGGAAAATATGAGTTTTTATAAACATCAAACAACTTCATTTTTTAATTACGACTTCTTTGTGTTATTCATTAGTTACATGAAAAGTCCTAGTTATGTAATAAATATACAACGGCTCAGTTATTTAAAGTTGAACTTCTAGGTCTTATTTTTAAAAGAGGGAAATATTTTTTATAAACTTTTTGAATTGCTCAGTTTTTTCAATTTGACCTTCTTGGTATTGTAATAAACATTGAACTTCCCCATTATTTAAATTGGAACCTCTATGTTTCTTTGCAGAACGGAGAAATACCATTTTCTCTATAAATTTTGAGCTGCTCTATTTTGTAATTTGGCCTTATTGCATTATTCTTTAGTAACAGAAAAAATCCTAATGTAGTAATAAGCATTGAACCGCTCCGTTATTTTGTATTTGAACTTCTTGGTTTATTATTTAGTAACTGGAGAAATCCGGCGTTTGTAATTAGCATGAAACCGCCCCACTATTTAGATTTGAACCTGTAGATTTTTCTAAACATGGAAACCCATTTTTATAAAAAAATGAACTGCTCTGTTATTTTAATTTGACCTTCTTGGTTTTTTTTTGAAACATCAAAAATATGTTTTTTACACAAAGACTCCCTCCGTAAACTTATATAAGAGTGTTTAGATCACTATTTTAGTAATCTAAACGCTCTTATATTAGTTTACAGAGGGAGTACAAACTAATAGCCACTTTTTGGCAAGTGTTTTAGAAAAAGCCACGAATACATAATGTAAGTGTGAAGAATCTGTGCGTTCTAGGAAAAGCATCAAAAAGTTGGCTTGTTTTCTCACACATCCACGCAAGGGTAAATCCATCAGAAGGACATTGGCTGAACGCGGCCTCACGAGAAGCAAACACTGCATCCCACCAACAAGACGGATCCCCATGAATAGAGACCATCTTCCAACAGCGACAACCATATTCTCTCCACCTCATGTGACCTTCTCTGTGCTGCGTGGTGTGACCTTCTTCCTCCCTCTGTTCATGTGGGTAGCAGGCAGCAGAGCGGCACATAGGATGTTGGAGACACAAACTTTTTTAGCATAACCGAGAGAAAAAAGCACAAAACAACTAAATAGCTGGACATCAAACAAAACAAGCGGCCAGCTAAATAGAGGGACCAATAGATGTTGGGTTCTGCTATGAAGCAACTTGTAGTACTGGTGAAGGGCTCATTAACAAGGACATGGCTCTGTATATATAATACAGATGGAAATTAGTTCTATAATTATATGTTGGGTTGTTTTTCTTAGTCTACAAGAATAATAATATTAACACATAGAGAGACATAGACACGTTGAGTCTATCCATCTGTTGATATTTCCACAAATGATATTACGTTTAATCTCAACTGATTATGTAGTGGCACCATATCAATAAAAAAGTAAGACGTGATCAGTATGTGTGCACACGCACGGCAGCTCGCCATAAAAGCGGAAGATGAGTTGCACTAGCATTAATCAAGTTGGCCTACTGAAAATCAACACAGTGGACTACAGCCATACTAATTACTGCAGAAAATGTTCAAGAACAATTGACCATGTGCAGCCATACTATTCTTTTGTGGCATAAACACAAGCAACTTAGAGGCATACTTTTTGTTCTTACTCGATGACCTACAGAGCATGTAGAAAAAATGGGACATCTAGGGGAAGGACTAATCAGTATTGAGCTTGAGCGACCATCTAAGCAATAAAACCAACAGTGGCAGACGCATATATCTGGCTACGCTACACCTCAAGGGAAATCACATCCCATGTTGAATAGCATCCCAACAACAGCAAGGTTCAGTCAGTATAGGGCATTCTAACATTATCTAAACTGTCACCCCTCAAATGTTCATATAGAAAATCTTCCTCTCATTCAGGTTCAGCTTAGCACCATGGGATGTTTGTGTTTTAGCATAGGGCACTGTCAGTGAATTTTAAAGACAACGAAATGCATCACTGTAGCATGATAGTAGAGATTATGAACTGAATCAATATGCGTCTAACAAGAAATACTTGAAGAAAGTAGTGTCATACTGCATTGCATTAGTGTGTCTAATAGGAAGTTGACCGAAGTTCAAATACTGCATTGTATTAGTGTGGCATACTACATTTGCACAAATTATATTTTAAAGATAGGTGTTCCTTGCTCCTAGTTTGATGTGATAGACTATGCACAGGCCATAAGCATCATAAAAGGGGTGGCAAAGCTTGCATTTTTCAAAGAAAAAAGCCTGCACTTTTTCATTCTGAAGCCCGAATGCTCCATCCAGGTGACACTGACCTTTAAAATTTGAAGCCATCCACTGACTACTGTAATGTGCACCGCCAGGTCCATAACAAAAGAAGCCTGTATTTTTCACATATCGTCAACATGCAGTTCAACGTTGCTCAAAGCCTCAAACGAATTCATCCATCACATATTAAAAATGCCCTCAAGTTCATTTGCGAGAAGCCAAAAAACCAGAGCCGACTGTAATTGGTGGCACCAACTACAGGTCGAGACCTCCTGTAGCTGCAGGTCGAGACTACCTGCCACGAACTGCCTCCTTTCTTGCTCCAACTTCTTGAGTCGACCTGCCACAAACTTTGTGTTTGACCTGTTGATGAGTGCAATCCGGGAGGAGCAGACCACCGCGGCTACCGGTGACGCAAGGGGTAGTCAGGAGGTATTGCAGTAGTGGTGGGGGAAGCTAGGCAGAGGAGGATCCTCCATGGAGCAGAGCAATGGGGAGTGACATGTTAGTGAGGAGTAGCAGGAGGGGGTAGCCATCATGGCATCAGAAAGAAGGGAGAAGCCATGGTGGCTACGACGGCAACCAGTGAAAGAAGATGGCGGTGGCGCGTGGGGAGGAAAATGGCGGCGGTGGCATGTGGGGAACGGGTGTGGGGGAAGCTGGAGGCCACAGCAGCACCTGGGCGTGGAGGTCTCAGGCGGTGTGTGGACATCCAGGGCCCGATAGCTAGACGCGGGATCCACAGCCGGCGCCGAGCAGGATCCTCGATCGGCAGCGTGGGGATCTAGGGCTGGCAACGGCGCGTGTGGATCCATGGGTGGTGGGGGCGCGTGGTGATCCACGACTGGCAGTGGCACGTGGAGATTTATGGCCGGCGGCGACGGGTGGCGCACTAGGGGGACGGCGGGCGGTTTCGGGGACATGTGGTTGTGGCGGCGGGGGATCGTGGGCAGAGGAGGAAGGTGCGGGAGGTTTGGGGGTGGGTCGGACTTTTTTTTATTTTTCTTGTACCGATCGGGTCGGGTGGGCTTTTAGCGATCTCGGGAATGTAGTGTCAGGCCCTTATAGGTCAATCGTGATCCAAATAACTATTCTGACCCTCGGGTCAGAATAGTGTTACTCTCTCTCTCTATATATATGTATATATCTGGATCTTTCTCCAACACATAGTGCATGCCAAAAAGAAAAAGTATAAAAAGGAAAGGTGACTATCCCCATGACTCTTGTATAAGGATAGAGGGTAAAAATAAAAGGTAGGCCCTTCGCAGAGGGAAGTAGAGGTTGTCATGCGCTTTTATGGTTGGATGCACAAAATCTTAATGCAAAAAAACATCACTTTATATTGCCGCTTGTGATAAAGAACTTTATTATGCAATCCGTCGCTTTTATTTTTTCCATATCACAAGTTCGTATAAAGCTTATTTTCTCCACACTAAAAGATCCAACATATTTAGAGAGCTATTTTTATTGCTTGCACCGATGACAACTTACTTGAAGGATCTTACTCCATCCATATAGGTAGGTACGGTGGAATCTCATGGCAAAATTGGTTTAAGGGATGTTTGGATGCACAAGTAGTATATCTACTTGGTGCAAAATATTTGGCTAGCATAAGAGGGAAAAGCAAGCTCAACATGTTGGAGGATCCATGACAATATAACTTCTATTCGGATATAAAAAAACATAACCCATTATGTTGTCTTTCTTATCCAACATCAACTCTTTAGCTTGTCATATTTTAATGAGTCCTCACAATCACAAAGGATGTCCAAGATAGTATATTTATATGTGAGACCTCTCTTTCTTTACTACTTCCTATTAATTGAACAATGACCAAAACTATGTTTGTCAACTCCCCAAAAAATTTATTCATCATACTTCTTATATGTGAAGTCATCACTTTCCATAAGATCACTATATGATCCTTTTATTTATTTTTCTTTTTTCTTTTTCTTATTCCCTCAAGATCATAGCAAGAAAGCAAAGCCCTCAACTCAAAACTACTATTTATTATATAACTCACGGACTTGATTACATAGATAGATCTCAAAGCAAAACTCAAAACTAGATCATACTAAAAACCTTTACTCTACTAGATCAAGATATAACCAAAAGGATCGAACTACGAAAAATGATAAAGGTAAATATGTGATGGTGATACAATGCCGGGCACCTCCCCCAAGCTTGGCACAAGCCAAGGGGAGTGCTCATACCAATGTATTTAGATATCTTTCTTCGGGGGTGGTGATGATGGAGTTGCTGACGATGAAAGAATCTTATCCTCTGTCTTCCAAGGCATAGGTTCACCATTGTAAAACGATGTATGAGTCTCCGGGATCCTCAAATCTGTAGCCAAACTCATCCTCTTAAATATAAATTCATACTCACAGTTTTGGTTTTGCAGGTCATAGATCTGGGCCTGGAGATGCTCGATTCTCTCATGAAGCTTGAATATGGCTTCTCCGATGTTCTTGGCGTCTAGCTTGTGGTCACGGGTAAACTCCGCGATCATCATGTGATTGGCGTTGAGTCCATGTTCCACCATCCCTTGTCAGTTGAAAACTTGCTGCTCCATTGCTTCGAGCCTTGTCTCCATGCTTCCGGTCTTCTTTGGCCCTTCAACATCACGGATGAGCAGCACCCCCTCACGCATCTCAATAGTTTGAGGGTGTTGCAGCACCTCTATGAGGTAAGGGTTGACGACCTTCTCGAAAAACTTGTCCTTGGGGACGCTTGGAGATGTCATGGTGATCTAGATCTGTCACAAAAATAGTTTGAAACAAGAACAGAGGCTTTCATCATGGTACGGTTGTCAAAACCTTCGGGAGATTATATAAGGAATTTTTACCGACCAAAAGAATTGTTCCATAAGAAAACCGAGTCCAGAGGGCACACGAGGTGGCCACAAGGTACAGGGGCGCGCCCAGGGGGTAGGGCGCGCCCCTTTGCCTTGCCGCCTCCTCGTGCGCTATTCGGACCAGTTTTAATTTTCCTAATTTTTTAAATATTCCAAAACGGGTAAAAATTGCCATTGGAAACGTTTTGGAGTCAGTTTACTTACCATACCACATACCCATTCCTTTTCGGAGTCTCGAACATTCTAGAAAGTACTCCTCTAGTGTTATGGTATTAATTACATTGGTCTCAACATTTATGGGAGTACCTGACATATAATGTTTCAATCTTTGGCCGTTTTCCTCCTTCGGATTAGTGCCTTCGGCGTTGTTGATTTTGATGGCGCCAGATCAATTGACCTCCTCGATAATGTAAGGACCTTCCCATTTAGAGAGAAGCTTTCCTACAAAAAATCTTAAACGAGAGTTGTATAGCAAGACATGGTCATCTATATTAAATTCACGCTTGTGTATTCTTTTGTCATGCCATCTTTTAACTTTTTCTATAAACAACTTGGCATTCTCATAGGCTTGGGTTCTCCATTCATCAAGTGAGCTAATGTCAAATAACCTCTTTTCACCGGCAAGTTTGAAATCATAGTTGAGATCTTTGTTTGCCCGATAAGCTTTATGTTCAAATTCAAGAGGTAAGTGACATGCTTTTCCACAAACAATTTTATATGGAGACATACCCGTAGGGTTCTTCTAAGAAGTTCTATAAGCCCACAATGTGTCATCAAGTTTCTTAGACCAATTCTGTCTAGATCTATTAACAGTCTTTTGCAAGATCAATTTAATTTCTCTATGCTCAATTCTACTTGACCACTAGACTGAGGATGATATGGAGATGCAATTCTATGGTTGACATCATACTTAGCAAGCAATTTACGGATATCGCCATGAATAAAGTGTGAACCCCCACCAGTCATATTAGATATCTAGGGACTCCAAACCTCGGAAAAATAACTTCTTTAAGCATTATAATAGAAGTGTTATGATCGGCACTACTAGTTGGAATAGCTTCTACCCACTTAGTAACGTAATCAACAACAACTAAAATATGTGTATACCCATTAGAGGAAGGAAAAGGTCCCATATAATCAAAGCCCCAAAAACATCAAATGGTTCAATAACAAGTGAATAATTCATAGGAATTTACTGACATATACTAATATTACATTTCCTGACATCTGCTAATATTACAAATTCTTTGACATTCATCACAAGAAAAGATATACTTACGAGCATCCTTGAAGAGAGTAGGCCAATAAAAACCAGATTGTAATACCTTGTGTGCAGTTCTATCTCCAACATGGTGTCCTCCGTAGGCCTCGAAGTGACACTTGCATAGGATCTGTTCCTGTTCATGCTCAGGTACACAACATCTCATAGCACCATTTGTCGGTGTCAAAACTGGCCAATCTCGGGTAGGGGGTCTGTGCGTCTGAGGATCGAAGGTAACAGGAGATGAAGGGGACACAATGTTTACCCAGGTTCGGGCCTGATACGTCTCCAACGTATCAATAATTTATGAAGTATTCATTCCATGTTTACAACAATTTTATATGGTTTTGGTATGATTTGCATGGAACTAACCCGAACTGACGTTGTATTCAGCAGAACTACCGTGGTGTTGTTTTTTGTGCATAAAAAATTTTCTCCAAATGAGCTAAAACTTTTTGATGAATTTTTTTGGAACAAAAGAGACCCTCGAAGCTTCATGGGAGGGCTAGAAGAGCCATGAGGAGGGCACAACCCACCAGGGCGCTCCTGGTGGGCCTGGCTTGCCCCGATGGGTTGTGCTCACCTCAAGGCCCATCTTTGTGTGAAACCGACGCCAAAAAATCCTATAAATAGAGAAACCATCAGAAATAACCATAGATCAAAAGTTCCGCCGCCGCAAGGCTCTGTAGCCACTGAAAACCAATCTAGACCCTTTCCGGCAACCTGCCGGAGGGGGGAATCATCTCCGGTGGCCATCTTCATCATCCCGGTGGCCACCATGATGAGGAGGGAGTACTCCACCCTTGGGGCTGAGGGTTTGTACCAGTAGCTATGTGTTTAATCTCTCTCTCTCTCTCTCTCTCTCGTGTTCTTGAGATGTCACGATCTTGATGTATCGCGTGCTTTGTTAACATAGTCGGATCATACGGTGTTTCCCCCTCTTTATCTTGTTGTGATGAATTGAGTATTTCCCTTTGAGATTTCATTGTTATCAGATTGAATACTTTTATGGATTCGAGAACACTTGATATATGTCTTGCAATTGAATACTCGTGGTGACAATGGGGTATCATATTGATTCACTTGATTTATGTGTTGGCACTCAACTCGTGGATTCCCGAGGTGACATTGGGGTAATCTATGCATAGGGGTTGATGCACGTTCTTGTCTTTGTTTCTCCGATAGAAATCTTGGGGCACTCTTTGAGGTCCTTTGTGTTGGATTGAATATTATGAATCTAATATTATTTGGTGTTATTTTAGTACAAACTCTTGGATAGATCAATCGGAAAAAATAGCTTCGAGGTGGTTTCGTACCCTACAAATGATTTCTTCTTATGTTCTCTGCTAAATAGGAACTTTGGAGTGATTCTTCGTTGCACTTTGAGGGGTGGTTATATGATCCAATTATATTAGCATTGTTGAGAGATTGCACTAGCGAAAGTACGGACCCTAGGCCTCATTTTCAAGCATTGCAATACCGTTTTTGTGCCCATTTATTATTTGCTACCTTGCTGTTTTTATTTTTTTTCAGATTTTAAAAATATATTTGTACCATCCGTATTACACTTTTATCACCATCTCTTCGCCAAACTAGTGCACCTATATGATTGGCCATTGTATTAGGTGTGTTGGGGACACAAGAGATTTCTCGTATTTGGTTACAGGGTCATTTGAGAGAGACCATCTTCATGCTACGCCTCCCACGGATTCATAAACCTTAGGCCACCCACTTGAGGGGAAATTGCTACTGTCCTACAAAACTCTGCGCTTGGAGGCCCAACACGTGTCTACAATAATAAAGTTGTGTAGTAGACATCAAGCTCTTTTCTGGCGCCGTTGCCAGGGAGATGAGTGCATGAAGGTATATCTTTAGATCTTGCAATTGAATCTTTTAGTTTCTTGTTTAATCACTAGTTTGGTTTATAAAAGGAAACTACATAAAAATGGAATTGAGGTTGCATCATATTATTGACCATCTTTATAATATTTTTCTTGAAAATGATGGATCGGAAAATTGTGCTCAATTGTTAGAAGAAGAATTCAATAAAATGTTTGGCACAAAATATTTGAATCATGAGCATGATTGCAATGTTGTTAGTATGAATTCTTTGAATATCCATGATGCTAATGATATGCAAAGACATAAGCTTGGGGATGCTATATTTGATGAATATGATATTTTTAGTCCCCCAAGTTTTGATGTGAAAATTTATTATGATGATTGCATGCCTCCTATTTATGATGATTATATTGATGAAAGTGGATTTGCAGAGGTCGTGACTATATTTAATGATGAACCCACTATTTTGGAGGAGGTTTAATTGATTATGATAACAAAGTTGCTATCTATGATGATTATGGTGATGACATGTATGCTATAAAGAATAATGATAACCATGAAGCTTGTCATCATGATTTTAATTTTCACTCTCATGATAGCTATTTTGTTGAGTTTGCTCCCACTACTATTGATGAGAAGAAATTTGCTTATGTGGAGAGTAATAAGTTTTCTAGGTTTTTGTGTCATGAAAAGAATGCTTTATGTGATGGTTATATTGTTGAATTCATTCATGATGCTACTGAAAATTATTATGAGCGGGGGAACATATGCTTGTAGGAATTGCAATAATATCATGTTTCCTCTCTATGTGTTGAAAATCTTGAAGTTATGTTTGTTTTGCCTTCCTATGCTAGATGATTCTTGTTCCCATGAATTATATGCTCACAAAATCCCTATGAACAAGAAGTGTGTTAGGCTTAAATGTGCTAGTCATATGCTTCATGATGCTCTTTTTCGTGTTTCAATCTTATCTTTTATGCGAGCATCATTGAAATCATCATGCCTAGCAAAAAGGCATTAAAGAAAAGCGCTTGTTGGGAGACAATGCAACGCTTTTTACCTACTGTTTTTGCGTGCTCACATGATTAAGATACTGTAGTAATCATGTTTTATTGCTTTTGTTTCAATAAAGTGCCAAGTAAGACCTTTGGGGTGGTCTATGGTGATACCTGATCTGATCTTGCTGAAAAACAGAAACTTTTGTGCTCAGGAAAATAATTCTCATTGTTAACAGGAGCTGATAAAAATAATGATTCTTTTTGCATAAGATTAATAGACAAATTTCCCAGGCTTTCCTAATTGTTCAGAATTTTTGGTGTGGCATAAGTATGGTTGGAGTAATATTATTACAGAGTGTTCTGTTTTTGACAGATTCTGTTTTCAATGCATAGTTTGCTTGTTTTCTAGTTTCTATGGCTTATATTGCTCAATAATTGTGGAAATTATATGCTACAGTAGGAATTGTGTGGAAATAATTATGAATCTTGTCTTTGACAGTACCAAAAGTGAAATGGTTTGCTCTTTATCATACTAACCTATCTCACAAAGTTCCGTTAAGTTTTGTGTGATTGAAGTTTTCAAGTTTTGGGTGAGATGTCGATATGAGGAGAATAAAGAGTGACAAGACCCTAAACATGGGGATGTCCAAGTCCCCCAAGGTAATATTCAAGGAAGATATAAGCAACTAAGCTTGGGGATGCCCCGGAAGGCATCCCCTCTTTCGTCTCGAACATTATCGATAACGTCACTTGGAGCTATGTTTTCATTCGTCGCATGATTTGTGTTTTTCTTGGAGCATCATTTTATTTTGTTAGGATTTGCTCGATGTTATTTAGAATAATTTTGTGCATCCTTTATTTCAATAAAAGTGGCAATGATAGCCTTTGCCATGCTTATTTTGCAAGTATACATGTTGCTGTTTGAAAACAGAAAGTTTATCGATGTTGCAAAAATTCCCTAGAAAAGTAAGAATGTGATAAAATTTTGAAACTTTTTGAAAAATAAGATCTGATGATTTTATACAGTATGGTAAATTTTCATAATTTTTGGAGTTTAAGAAGTATTGATACTCTTGTATTCTTTACAGATTGTACTATATTGGCAGATTGCTGTTATGTTTGCATTGTTTGCATATGTTTGCTTGTTTAATGATCCTATTTGAGAATAGGAGTATTAAATATGCAGAGGCATTTAGTATGCAATGTTGAATAATAATTTTAGTGATTTGCTGCAGTAGAGAATGATAAGGTTTTTGCATTGGTTTATACTAACTTATCTCATGAGTTCTTGTTGAGTTTTGTGTGGATGAAACTTTTGAGATTTAGGAAAACCGTGATATGAGAAGAATTAAGGAGACACAAAAGCTCAAGCTTGGGGATGCCCAAGGCACCCCAAGATAATATTTCAAGAAGTCTCAACAATCTAAGCTTGGGGATGCCCCGATAGGCATCCCACCTTTCATCTTCAACAATTATCGGTTAGTATCGGTTGAGCCTAAGTTTTAGCTTCTTCACATGAGTTGTGTTATTCTTAGAATGTCATTTTATTCTCATTTTGCTTTCTTTTTTTAATAAAATACTTAGATCTGGAAGTTTTTATATAAAATAGAGTCCTCAAATAGTTGCCAGGGAGGCTAGGTAAGCGGCATTCACATCCCGTCAACGAAGCTCTTTTATATGGAATTACTCTTGTGCTTCACTTATATCCTATGAGTAAATTGTTGAATAAATTGAATGTCAGGAAGTCGAAATCATATCATGCCTAGTGGTAGCTTCACATTGGGTTTAGAAAGTGAAATCTTTTGAGGCTTGACAATCACAATATTGGTCATACAAGCAATTCACGAATAAGTAGTATAAGGAAGGGAACTTTCACATATAAATACACTATCATGGAAATCTTTTGTGATTGTGAGACCCCATCAAAATATTATATGCCAAAATTGTTGACGTTGGACAAGGAAGACAACATAATGGTTTCTGTTTGTTCATATTCACATAGAAGTTATATTTGAAGGAAATATACCCTAGAGGCAATAATAAAGTTGTTATTTATATTTACTTATATCATGATAAATGTTTATTATTCATGCTATAATTGTATTAACCGGAAACTTAGTACATGTGTGAATACATAGACAAACAGAGTGTCCCTAGTATGCCTCTACTAGACTATCTCGTTAATCAAAGATGGTTAAGTTTCCTGACCATAGACATGTGTTGTAATTTGATGAACGAGATCACATCATTAGAGAATGATGTGATGGACAAGACGCATCCATTAGCTTAGCATAAATGATTGCTTAGTTTTATTTTTATTGCTTTCATCATGACTTATACATGTTCCTCTGACTATGAGATTATGCAACTCCCAAATACCGAAGGAACACCTTGTGTGCTATCAAATGTCACAACGTAACCGGGTGATTATAAAGATGCTCTAGAGGTGTCTCCGATGTTGTTTGTTGAGTTGGCATAGATCAAGATTAGGATTTGTCACTCCGTGTATCGGAGAGGTATCTCTGGGCCCACTCGGTAATGATCATCACTATAAGCCTTGCAAGCAATGTTACTAATGGTTTAGTTGCGGGATGATGCATTACGGAACGAGTAAAGAGACTTGCCGATAACGAGATTGAACTAGGTATGATGATATCGACGATCGAATCTCGGGCAAGTAACATACTGCTGACAAAGGGAACAACGTATGTTGTTATGCCGTTTGACCGATAAAGATCTTCGTAGAATATGTAGGAGCCAATATGAGCATCCAGGTTCTGCTATTGGTTATTGACTGGAGATGTGTCTCGGTCATGTCTACATAGTTCTCGAACCCGTAGGGTCCGCACGCTTAACGTTCGATGACAATTTGTATTATGAATTATATGATTTGATGACCGAAGATTGTTCGAAGTCCCGGATAAGATCATGGACATGATGAGGAGTCTCGAAATGGTCGAGACATAAAGATTGATATATTGGACAATGTTATTCGGACACCGGATGAGTTCCGAGAGGTACCGGATAATTATCAGAGTGCCGGAGGGTTATCGGAACCCCCTGGGGGAACTAATGGGCTTGAAGGGCCTTAGTGGAGAGAGAGGAAGGGCCACAAGGGGCTGGCTGCCCCCCTTGGAACCGAATTGGACTAGGGGAAGGGGGCGGCGCCCCCTTTCCTTCCCTCCCCCTCTCCCTTCCTTCTTCCCCCTTTCCTCCAGGTGGAATCCTACTAGGACTTGGACTCCTAATAGGACTCCCTTCTCCTGGCGCGACCTATAGGTCCGGCCGGCCTCCCCCTCCCATCCTTTATATACGGGGGCAGGGGGCACCCTAGAAGACACAAGTTTCTCTTAACCGTGTGCGGTGTCTCTCTCCATAGTTACACACCTCGGTCATATCGTCGTAGTGCTTAGGCGAAGCCCTGCACCGGTAACTTCATCATCACCGTCACCACGCCGTCGTGCTGACGGAACTCTCCCTCTTCCTCAACTGGATCAAGAGATCGAGGGACGTCATCGAGCTAAACGTGTGCTGAACGCGGAGGTGCCGTATGTTCGGTACTTCGATCGGTCGGATCGCGAAGACGTTCGACTACATCAACCGCGTTACTAAACGCTTCCGCTTTCGGTCTACGAGGGTACGTAGACACACTCTCCCGGCTCGTTTCCAGGCATCTCCTAGATAGATCTTATGTGATCATAGGTAAAATTTTGAAATATTGCGTTCCCCAACAATATTGTCATAGATCCTTCAACATGTGGTGCTTGCCCCCCATCCTTGCTAGCCAAAAATTATGCACCAAGTAGAGATACTACTTGTGCATCCAAAAACCCTTAAACCCAAATCTTATCTTCAAGAGTCCACCATACCTACCTAAGTATTGAGCGAGATCCTTCAAGTAAGTTGTCATCGGTGCAATAAGGGAATAAAAATTGCTTCTAAAAGTGTGAGATCATTTAGTGTAAGAGAAGATTGAGCATTGTACGAACTTGTGATGGTGAAGAATAAAAGCGACAGACTGCATAATAAAGGTTTCCATCACAAGGGGCAATACAATGTGACGTTCTTTTGCACTAGGGGGTTGAACATACAAACAAATAAGCGCATGGCAACCTCTGCTCCCCTCTGCGAAGGGCCTTTATTTTACTTTTATGTATTTACTTTTGTGCAAAGAGTCAAAGTTCTTCTCGCTATTCCTTTTTATTTTTCTCTTTTGGCAAGCATCATGTGGTGAGGAAAAGAGCTAGGTGTTGGGAAACGTAGTAATTTCAAAAAATTTCCTACGCACACGCAAGATCATGGTGATGCATAGCAACGAGAGGGGAGAGTATTGTCTACTTACCCTCGTAGACCGGGAGCGGAAGCGTTATAACAACGCGGTTGATGTAGTCGTACGTCTTCACGGCCCGACCGATCAAGCACCGAAACTACGGCACCTCCGAGTTCTAGCACACGTTCAGCTCGATGATGATCCCCGGACTCCGATCCAGCAGAATGTCGGGGAAGAGTTCCGCCAGCACGACGGCGTGGTGACGATCTTGATGTTCTACCGTCGCAGGGCTTCGCCTAAGCACCGCTACAATATTATCGAGGATTATGGTGGAAGGGGGCACCGCATACGGCTAAGAGATCAATGATCAATTGTTGTGTCTTTGGGGTGCCCCCTGCACCCGTATATAAAGGAGCAAGGGAGGAGGAGGCCGGCCCTAGGAGGGGGCGCGCCAAGTGTGGAGTCCTACTAGGACTCCCTAGTCCTAGTAGGATTCCACCTCCCATATGGAATAGGAAAAGAGGAAGGGAAAAGGAGAAGGAAGGAAGGGGGCGCCCCCCTTCCCTAGTCCAATTCGGACCAGACCAAGGGGAGGGGTGCGGCCACCCTTGAGGCCCTTCTCCTTCTTTCCCGTATGGCCCAATAAGGCCCAATACGTATTCCTGTAACTCTCCGGTACTCCGAAAAATACCCGAATCACTCAGAATATTTCCGATGTCCGAATATAGTCGTCCAATATATCGATCTTTACGTCTCGACCATTTCGAGACTCCTTGTCATGTCCCTGATCTCATCCGGGACTCCGAACTCCTTCGGTACATCAAAACTCATAAACTCATAATATAACTGTCATCGAAACATTAAGCGTGCTGACCCTATGGGTTCGAGAACAATGTAGACATGACCGAGACACGTCTCCGGTCAATAACCAATAGCGGAACCTGGATGCTCATATTGGCTCCCACATATTCTACGAAGATCTTTATTGGTCAGACTGCATAACAACGTACGTTGTTCCCTTTGTCATCGGTATGTTACTTGCCTAAGATTCGATCGTCGGTATCTCAATACCTAGTTCAATCTCGTTACCGGCAAGTCTCTTTACTCGTTCCGTAATACATCATCCTGCAACTAGCTCATTAGTTGCAATGCTTGCAAGGTTTAAGTGATGTGCATTACCGAGAGGGCACAGAGATACCTCTCCGACAATCGGAGTGATAACTCCTAAACTCGAAATACGCCAACCCAACAAGAACCTTCGGAGACACCTGTAGAGCACCTTTATAATCACCCAGTTACGTTGTGACATTTGGTGGCACACAAAGTGTTCCTCCGGTAAACGGGACTTGCATAATCTCATAGTCATAGGAACATGTATAAGTCATGAAGAAAGCAATAGAAACAAACTAAATGATCAAGTGCTATGCTAACGGAATGGGTCAAGTCAATCACATCATTCTCCTAATGATGTGATCCCGTTAATCAAATGACAACTCATGTCTATGGTTAGGAAACATAACCATCTTTGATCAAGGAGCTAGTCAAGTAGAGGCATACTAGTGACACTCTGTTTGTCTATGTATTCACACATGTATTATGTTTCCAGTTAATACAATTCTAGCATGAATAATAAACATTTATCATGATATAAGGAAATAAATAATAACTTTATTATTGCCTCTAGGGCATATTTCCTTCAGTCTCCCACTTGCACTAGAGTCAATAATCTAGTTCACATCGCCATGTGATTTAACATCAATAGTTCACATCACCATGTGATTAACACCCATAGTTCACATCGACATGTGACCAACACCCAAAGGGTTTACTAGAGTCAATAATCTAGTTCACATCGCTATGTGATTAACACCCAAAGAGTACTGAGGTGTGATCAGGTTTTGCTTGTGAGAGAAGTTTAGTCAATGGGTCTGCCACATTCAGATCCGTAAGTATTTTGCAAATTTCTATGTCAACAATGCTCTGCATGGAGCTACTCTAGCTAATTGCTCCCACTTTCAATATGTATCCAGATTGAGACTTAGAGTCATCTGGATCAGTGTCAAAACTTGCATCGACATAACCCTTTACGATGATCCTTTTGTCACCTCCATAATCGAGAAACATATCCTTATTCCACTAAGGATAATTTTGACCAATGTCCAGTGATCTACTCCTAGATCGCTATTGTACTCCTTTGCCAAACTCAGGGCAGGGTATACAATAGGTCTGGTACACAGCATGGCATACTTTATAGAACCTATGGCTGAGGCATAGGGAATGACTTTCATTCTCTCTCTATCTTCTGCCGTGGTCGGGTTTTGAGTCTTACTCAACTTCACACCTTGTAACACAGGCAAGAATTCCTTTTTTACTGTTCCATTTTGAACTACATCAAAATCTTGGTAAGGTATGTACTCACTGAAAAAACTTATCAAGCGTATTGATCTATCTCTATAGATCTTGATGATCAATATGTAAGCAGCTTCACCGAGGTCTTTCTTTGAAAAACTTCGTTCAAACATTCCTTTATACTTTGCAGAATAATTCTACATTATCTCCGATCAACAGTATGTCTTTCACATATACTTATCAGAAATGCTGTAGTGTTCCCACTCACTTTCTTGTAAATACAGGCTTCACCGCAAGTCTGTATAAAACTATATGCTTTGATCAACTTATCAAAGCGTATATTCCAACTCCGAGATGCTTGCACCAGTCCATAGATGGATCGCTAGAGTTTGCATATTTTGTTAGTACCTTTAGGATTGACAAAACCTTCTGGTTGCATCATATACCACTCTTCTTTAATAAATCCATTAAGGAATGCAGTTTTGTTTATCCATTTGCCAGATTTCATAAAATGCGGCAATTGCTAACATGATTCAGACAGACTTAAGCATAGATATGAGTGAGAAACTCTCATCGTAGTTAACACCTTGAACTTGTCGAAAACCTTTTTGCAAAAATTCTAGCTTTGTAGATAGTAACACTACTATCAGCGTCCATCTTCCTCTTGAAGATCCATTTAATCTCAATGGCTCGCCGATCAATGGGCAAGTCAATCAAAGTCCATACTTTGTTCTCATACATGGATCTCATCTCAGATTTCATGGACTCAAGCCATTTCGTGGAATCTGGGCTCATCATCGCTTCCTTATAGTTCGTAGGCTCGTCATGGTCAAGTAACATGACCTCCAGAACAGGATTACCATACCACTCTGGTGCGGATCTCACTCTGGTTTACCTACGAGGTTCGGTAGTAACTTGATCTGAAGTTACATGATCATCATCATTAGCTTCCTCACTAATCAGTGTAGTAGTCACAGGAACAGATTTCTGTGATGAACTACTTTCCAATAAGGGAGCAGGTACAATTACCTCATCAAGTTATACTTTCCTTCCACTCACTTCTTTTGAGAGAAACTCCTTCTCTAGAAAGGATCCATTCTCAGCAATGAATATCTTGCCTTCGGATCTGTGATAGAAGGTGTACCCAACATATTCTTTTGGGTATCCTATGAAGAGGCAATTCTCCGATTTGGGTTTGAGCTTATCAGGTTGAAACTTTTTCACATAAGCATTGCAACCTCAAACTTTAAGTAAAGACAGCTTAGGTTTCTTGCCAAACCATATTTCATACGGTGTCGTCTCAACGGATTTAGATGGTGCCGTATTTAACGTGAATGCAGTTGTCTCTAATGCATAACCCCAAAACGATAGTGGTAGATCGGTAAGAGACATCATAGGTCGTACCATATCTAATAAAGTAAGGTTATGACGTTCGGACACACCATTATGCTGTGGTGTTCCAGGTGGTGTGAGTAGTGAAACTATTTCACATTGTTTTTAACTGAAGGACAAACTCGTAACTCAAATATTTTACTTCTGCGATCATATCGTAGAAACTTTTATTTTTGTTACGATGATTCTCCACTTCACTCTGAAATTCTTTGAACTTTTCAAATGTTTCAGACTTGTGTTTCAATAAGTAGATATACTCATATCTGCTCAAATCATCTGTGAAGATTAGAAAATAATGATACCTGCCACGAGCCTCAATATTCACCGGACCACATACATCAGTATGTATGATTTCCAACAAATCTATTGATCGCTCCATTGTTCCGGAGAACGGAGTCTTAGTCATCTTGCCCATGAGGCATGGTTTGCAAGCATCAACTGATTCATAATCAAGTGATTCCAAAAGCCCATCTGCATGGATTTTCTTCATGTGCTTTACACCAATATGACCTAAACAGCAGTGCCACAAATAAATTGCACCATCATTATTAACTTTGCATCTTTTGGTTTCAATATTATGAATATGTGTATCACTACGATCGAGATCCAACGAACCATTTTCATTGGGTGTGTAACCATATAAGGTTTTATTCATGTAAACAGAACAACAATTTATTCTCTTACTTAAATGAATAACTGAATTGCAATAAACATGATCAAATCATATTCATGCTCAACGCAAATACCAAATAACACTTATTTAGGTTCAACACTAATCCCAAAAGTATAGGGAGTGTGCGATGCTGATCATATCAATCTTGGAACCACTTCCAACACGCATCGTCACTTCACCCTTAACTAGTCTATGTTCATTCTGCAACTCCCGTTTCGAGTTACTACTCTTAGCAACTGAACCAGTATCAAATACCGAGGGGTTGCTACGAACACTAGTAAAATACACATCAATAATCTGTATAGCAAATATACCTTTGTTCACTTTGCCATCCTTCTTATCCACCAAATACTTGGGACAGTTTCGCTTCTAGTGACCAGTCCCTTTGCAGTAGAATCACTTAGTCTCAGGATCAGGACCAGAATTGGGCTTCTTCACTTGAGCAGCAACTTGCTTGCCATTCTTCTTGAAGTTCCCCTTCTTCCCTTTGCCCTTTTCTTGAAACTAGTGGTCTTGTCTACCATCAACACTTGATATTTTTCTTGATTTCTACCTTCTTCGATTTCAGCATTACGAAGAGCTTCGGAATCGTTTCCATTATCCCTTGCATATCATAATTCATCACGAAGTTCTACTAACTTGGTGATGGTGACTAGAGAATTCTGTCAATCACTATTTTATTTGGAAGATTAACTCCCACTTAATTCAAGCGATTGTAGTACCCAGACAATTTGAGCACATGCTCACTGCTTGAGCTATTCTCCTCCATCTTTTAGCTATAGAACTTGTTGGAGACTTCATATCTCTCAACTCGGGTATTTGCTTGAAATATTAACTTCAACTCCTGGAACATCTCATATGGTCCATGATGTTCAAAACATCTTTGAAGTCCCGATTCTAAGCCGTTTAAGCATGGTGCACTAAACTATCAAGTAGTCATCATATTGAGCTAGCCAAATGTTCATAACATCCGCATCTGCTCCTGCAATAGGTTTGTCACCTAGCGGTGCATCAAAGACATAATTCTTCTGTGCAGCAATGAGGATAAACCTCAGATCACGGATCCAATCCACATCATTGCTACTAACACCTTTCAACTTAGTTTTCTCTAGGAACATATCAAAAATAAAACAGGGGAGCTAAACGCGAGCTATCGATCTACAACATAGATATGCTAATACTACCAGGACTAAGTTCATGATAAATTGAAGTTCAATTAATCATATTACTTAAGAACTCCCACTTAGATAGACATCCCTCTAATCCTCTAAGTGATCACGTGATCCAAATCAACTAAACCATCTCCGATCATCACGTGAGATGGAGTAGTTTCAATGGTGAACATCACTATGTTGATCATATCTACTATATGATTCACGCTCGACCTTTCGGTCTCCGTGTTCCGAGGCCATATCTGTTATATGCTAGGCTCGTCAAGTTTAACCTGAGTATTCCATGTGTGCAACTGTTTTGCACCCGTTGTATTTGAACGTAGAGCCTATCACACCCGATCATCACGTGGTGTCTCAGCATGAAGAACTTTCGCAATGGTGCATACTCAGGGAGAACACTTATACTTTGATAATTTAGTGAGGGATCATCTTATAATGCTACCGTCAATCAAAGCAAGATGAGATGCATAAAAGATAAACATCACATGCAATCAATATAAGTGATATGATATGGCCATCATCATCTTGTACTTGTGATCTCCATCTCCGAAGTACCGTCATGATCACCATCGTCACCGGCGTGACACCTTGATCTCCATCGTAGCATCGTTGTCGTCTCGCCAATCTTATGCTTCCACGACTATCGCTACCGCTTAGTGATAAAATAAAGCATTACAACGCGATTGCATTGCATACAATAAAGCGACAACCATATGGCTCCTGCCAGTTGCCAATAACTCGGTTACAAAACATGATCATCTCATACAATAAAATTTAGTATCATGTCTTGACCATATCACATCACAACATGCCCTGCAAAAACAAGTTAGATGTCCTCTACTTTGTTGTTGCAAATTTTACGTGGCTGCTACGGGCTTAGCAAGAACCGTTCTTACCTACGCATCAAAACCACAACGATAGTTTGTCAAGTTGGTGCTGTTTTAACCTTCGCAAGGACCGGGCGTAGCCACACTCGGTTCAACTAAAGTTGGAGAAACTAACACCCGCCAGCCACCTGTGTGCAAAGCACGTCGGTAGAACCAGTCTCGCGTAAGCGTACGCGTAATGTCGGTCCGGGCCGCTTCATCCAACAATACCGCCGAACCAAAGTATGACATGCTGGTAAGTAGTATGACTTATATCGCCCACAACTCACTTGTGTTCTACTCATGCATAACATCAACGCATAAAACGTAGGCTCTAATACCACTGTTGGGGAACGTAGTAATTTAAAAAAAAATCCTACACACATGCAAGATCATGGTGATGCATAGCAACAAGAGGGGAGAGTATTGTCTACGTACCCTCGTAGACCAGAAGCGGAAGCGTTATAACAACGCGGTTGATGTAGTCGTACGTCTTCACGGCCCGACCGATCAAGCACCGAAACTACGGCACCTCCGAGTTCTAGCACACGTTCAGCTCGATGACGATCCCCGGACTCCGATCCAGCAGAATGTCGGGGAAGAGTTCCGTCAGCACGACGGCGTGGTGACGATCTTGATGTTCTACCGTCGCAGGGCTTCGCCTAAGCACCGCTACAATATTATCGAGGATTATGGTGGAAGGGGGCACCGCACACGGCTAAGAGATCAATGATCAATTGTTGTGTCTTTGGGGTGCCCCCTGCACCCGTATATAAAGGAGCAAGGGAGGAGGAGGCCGGCCCTAGGAGGGGGCGCGCCAAGTGTGGAGTCCTACTAGGACTCCCTAGTCCTAGTAGGATTCCACCTCCCATATGGAATAGGAAAAGAGGAAGGGAAAAGGAGAAGGAAGGAAGGGGGCGCCCCCTTCCCTAGTCCAATTCGGACCAGACCAAGGGGAGGGGTGCGGCCACCCTTGAGGCCCTTTTCCTTCTTTCCCGTATGGCCCAATACGTATTCTCGTAACTCTCCGGTACTCCGAAAAATACCCGAATCACTCGGAACCTTTCCGATGTCCAAATATAGTCATCCAATATATCGATCTTTACATCTCGAACATTTCGAGACTCCTCGTCATGTCCCTGATCTCATCTGGGACTCCGAACTCCTTCGGTACATAAGAACTCATAAACTCATAATATAACTGTCATCGAAACCTTAAGCGTGCGGACCCTACGGGTTCGAGAACAATGTAGACATGACCGAGACACGTTTCCGGTCAATAACCAATAGCGGAACCGAGATGCTCATATTGGCTCCCACATATTCTACGAAGATCTTTATCGGTCAGACCGCATAACAACATACATTGTTCCCTTTGTCAACTGTATGTTACTTGCCCGAGATTCGATCGTCGGTATCTCAATACCTAGTTCATTCTCGTTACCGGCAAGTCTCTTTACTCGTTCCGTAATACATCATCCTACAACTAACTCATTAGTTGCAATGCTTGCAAGGCTTAAGTGATGTGCATTACCGAGAGGGCCCAGAGATACCTCTCCGACAATCGGAGTGACAAATCCTAATCTTGAAATACGCCAACCCAACAAGTACCTTCGTAGACACCTGTAGAGCACCTTTATAACCACCCAGTTATGTTGTGACGTTTGGTGGCACACAAAGTGTTCCTCCGGTAAATGGGAGTTGCATAATCTCATAGTCATAGGAACATGTATAAGTCATGAAGAAAGCAATAGCAACAAACTAAACGATCAAGTGCTATGCGAACGGAATGGGTTAAGTCAATCACATCATTATCCTAATGATGTGATCTCGTTAATCAAATGACAACTCATGTCTATGGTTAGGAAACATAACCATCTTTGATCAACGAGCTAGTCAAGTAGAGGCATACTAGTGACACTCTGTTTGTCTATGTATTCACACATGTATTATGTTTCCGGTTAATACAATTCTAGCATGAATAATAAACATTTATCATGATATAAGGAAATAAATAATAACTTTATTGTTACCTCTAGGGCATATTTCCTTCACTAGGCACATATATCCAGTTGGATATGGGTAGCATGAGTTATTATTGTTGACATCACCCTTGAGGTGAATATGTTGGGAGGAGAAATTATAAGCCCCCATATTTCCATGTGTCCGGTTGGTTGCTCATATGTATGCGGTGAGTGTTAACAATCATAGAATACTATATGATGGTTGAGTATGTGGAGCCATTACTTAAACTCTGTTGAATAAGTTGAATTGCAATTGCTTGGTGACTCTGAATATAGGTTGTTGAGTTTCAAGAGAATTCATTGTTTGAACCTAAACATGTGAATTGGTTGCTACATTAACATGAGAAATTTTATGAGAAAGAATTGTTGTTTTGATGCTAGGAAAAGTGATTGAAATTATCATTGATCAAACTTATGCACTTTGCTAGCATTCAAACTTCATAAATTATTTCTTTCATCATTTACCTACTCGAGGACGAGTAGGAATTAAGCTTGGGGATGCTGACACGTCTCCAACGTATCTATAATTTATGAAGTATTCATGCCATGCTTACAATAATTTTATATGGTTTTGGTATGATTTGCATGGAACTAACTCGAACTGACGCTGTTTTCAGTAGAACTACCGTGGTGTTGTTTTTTGTGCATAAATGAAAATTCTCCAAATGAGCTGAAACTTTTTGACGATTTTTTTGGAACAAAAGAGACCCCCGAAGCTTCATGGGAGGGCCAGAAGAGCCACGACGAGGGCACAACCCACCAGGGGGCGCCTGGTGGGCCTGGCTTGCCCCAGTGGGTTGTGCTCACCTCGAGGCCCATCTTCACGTGAAACCGACACTAAAAAATCCTATAAATAGAGAAACCATTAGAAATAACCCTAGATCAGAAGTTCCACCACCGTAAGGCTCTATAGCCACCGAAAACCAATCTAGACCCTTTCCGATATCCTGTCGGGGGGGGGGAATCATCCCCGGTGGCCAACTTCACTATCCCGGCGGCTACCACGATGAGGAGGGAGTAGTCCACCCTCGGGGCTGAGGGTTTGTACCAGTAGCTATGTGTTTAATATATCTTTCTCTCTCGTGTTCTTGAGATTTCATGATCTTGATGTATCGCGGCTTTTGTTAATATAGTCGGATCATATGGTGTTTTCTCCTCTCTATCTTGTTGTGATGAATTGAGTTTTTCCCTTTGAGATTTTGTTGTTATTGGACTGAATACTTTTATGGATTCGAGAACACTTGATATATGTCTTGCAATTGAATACTCGTGGTGACAATGGGGTATCGTATTGATTCACTTGTTATATGTTTTGGCACTCAACTCGCGGATTCCCGAGGTGAAATTGGGGTAATCTATGCATAGGGGTTGATGCATGTTCTTGTGTTTGTTTCTATGGTATAAATCTTGGGGCACTCTTTGAAGTTCTTTGTGGTGGATTGAATATTATGAATCCGAAATTATTTGGTGTTATTTTAGTACGAACTCTTGGATAGATCAATCGGAAAGAATAGCTTCGAGGTGGTTTCTTACCCTACAAACGATTCTTCTTATGTTCTCCGCTAGATAGGAACTTTGGAGTGATTCTTCGTTGCACTTTGAGGGGTGGTTATATGATCCAATTATATTAGCATTGTTGAGAGATTGCACTAGCGAAAGTATGGACCCTAGGCCTCATTTTCAAGCATTACAATACCGTTTTTGTGCCCGTTAATTATTTTCTACCTTGCTGTTTTTATTTATTCAGGTTATAAAAATATATTTCTACCATTTTTATTACACTTTTATCACCATCTCTTCATCGAACTAGTGCACCTATACAATTTGCCATTGTATTAGGTGTGTTGGGGACACAAGAGATTTCTCATATTTGGTTGTAGGGTCGTTTGAGACAGACCATCTTCATCCTATGCCTCCCACGGATTGATAAACCTTAGGTCACCCAATTGAGGGAAACTTGCTACTGTCCTACAAAACTCTGCGCTTGGAGGCCCAACACATGTTTACAAGAATAAAGTTGCGTAGTAGACATCAGGGCCCTCTTAATGGAGGTAAAACCCTACTTCCTGCTTGATTGACTTTGATGAGAATAGGGGTTACAAGTATTGATCTACCTCGAGACCGTAATGGCTAAAACCTAGCTGTCTAGCCTACATGAGTTTTTTTCTTGTCTCTACGGACTAAACCCTTCGGTTTATATAGACATCGGAGGGGCCTAGGGTTATATAGAGTCGGTTTATAGAAGAAGGAATCTATACATCCGGACGCCAATATTGCCATCCACACAAAGGAGAGTCCCATCCGGACACGGGGGAAGGACTTCTACTTTGTATCTTCACGACTCATCAGTCCGGCCCACAACACACGGGCCAGACACCCAAGGACCCCTTAATCCAGGACTCCCTCAGTAGCCCCTGAACCAGTATTCATTGATGATGTGTTCGGCACGCAGATTGTGTTCGACATTGCAAGGCGGGTTCCTCCTCTAAATAATTCAAACCAATGTTCTGAATAAAAGAACTATACCCAGCTCTGTATAACAACCACAACCTTCAACTACGAAGGCAATATACTTAATTAAAATAAGGTTTATCAATTGACATCTTTCTTTAGCGAAATGCCATGTCTGGCATCTTTATCATTTTGAACCGTTTTTCATCCTCCCGCTTTGAGTTTCGAGGCGCAACCTCTATTGACATATCTTGTCAAAGCAGATATCGTGTCCCCTTATTGCGGGATTCTCATCAATACGGGTTTGGGTAATCCAACCATGCCATTCGCACGACCCCTTGGGAGCAGGCGAATTTTAAGGCTTGAGGGGGGCATTTGATATTCACTGCCTATATAAGCGGATAAAGAACCCTTCTTTTTACCTCATGCCTTCTTCCTCCCCCTACTTTCCCATCCTCAAACTCCGGCGCTTAAGCTTCAATCTTTCCCACCGCCTCCAACCTCTCCAGCCATGTCCGGATCCGGCTCACAGGGCAAGTGGATGACCTCCTTTGTTATGAAGAAGGACGTCAAGGATCTCCGAGAAGTAGGGGTACCTGGTTGCGGACGTCGCGCACAGGCTCCCTGCCAAAAAGCAAGTCATCCTAAAAGTGCTAGTTATCAACTAGAGGGGGGTGAACAGGCGATTTTTATGAAAGTCTTCAAAACATGGAAGTTTTAGCGACAAACGATAGAAATGAACCTATTAACATGCAGCGGAAGGTAGACTACACTAGGCAAGCCTTAGTCAAGTATTCAATGAAGTGAAAGCACAAAGACTATTAGCAGCTAGGCAGCAAGGATCAGGATGGAAGATAGTATGAAGCCAATCAGGACAAGTAGTCACACAGTGAAGTCAAACAGATAAATGCAAGCAGTCAATGAATTCACGAAGACAAACTGCATGTAAAGGAGAAAGAAGAGATAGAACCCGTTGCTTGGTGAAGACAAAGGATTTGTTGGACCAGTTCCAATTGCTGTGACAATTGTACGTCTGGTCAGGGAGGCTGAGACTCAACTCAGAAGACTATGCCTTCACCTTATTCCCCTTGAGATAAGGACACCCAGTCCTCGCCCAATCACTCAGGTAAGTCTTCAAGGTAGACTTCCAAACCTTCATAGACTTGTTCACCGGCGATCCACAATGACTCTTGGATGCTCAGAACGCGACGCCTAACCGGCTGGAGGATTCACAGTCCTCAAGTGTAACAAGTCTTCAGATCACACAGACAGAAAGACTTCAGTGATGTCTAACACTCTTTGGCTCTGGGTGTTTAGGGCTTTGTCCTCGCAAGGATTTCTCTCTCAAAGGCTTCGGAGGTGGGTTGCTCTCAAACGACAAAAGCCGTGCACTAACTCTAAGCAGCCACCAATTTATGGTGTAGGGGCTGGGCTATTTATAGCCACTAGGCAACCCGACCTGATTTGTCCGAAATGACCCTGGGTCACTAAGGAACTGACACGTGTTCCAACAGTCAGATTTCAAACACACGCGACACCTTGACTTGGACTACAAGTAAAGCCGAGTCATCCAGCTCTAGATAAGATTTGCTCTCATAGTATTCGCTCGAAGACTTAGGATTTGGTTGAGCATCAGTTTAGTCACTCTGACTTTGTTCACTTGGACCGCACTTAACAGTACGGTGGTTCCTATGACTCAACAAAGAAGAAAATGAAACTACGAAACAACTATGTCTTCGCGCTCCAAAGACTTCATGCGATGTCTTCTCATGTCATAGTCTTCAATGTGAATATCTTCAAATACCATCATTATCTTCAATGTTTTCACACATTTTTAGGGGTCATCTCTGGTAGGTAAACCGAATCAATGAGGGACTACTACCTGTGTTATCCTGCAATTCTCAGAAACACATTAGTCCCTCAACCAGGTTTGTCGTCAATACTCCAAAACCAACTAGGGGTGGCACTAGATGCACTTACTATCTCCCCCTTTTTGGTGATTGATGACAAACTGGTTGAAGTTTTCAACGGGGATAAAAGTATGTGAAATTTTAAAGGTTGGGTATTGTCTTCGTAAGTAGCAAAAGGCTCCCCCTGAAGATGTGCATATAAGTATTTTTCTTTTGAATGCAAATGCACATGACAGGTTGTACTTGTGGAGATCCTCTTGAACTTATGAAGACAATTCATCATGCATGAAGAGATATAACAAAGATAATGACATGCATAATAAAAAATGGACGTCTGCAAAATGACTTCTTGCGGAATTTATCATCGCACATGCAGAATTTATCATCGCATCACATAGTTGATAGAAAAGGTAGCAGACAACCATCAAGTTTAAGTGTTACAACTCAAAGAACCAAATGTATCAAGAGCGAGAGTTGTAAGCACTTGGCAAATGTAGCAAAAGTATAGCAACCGACCCGCTTGAAGACTATCAACTCATATGCTTCCCCCCCTTTTGTCAGTAATGACCAAAAAGGTTTGAAGACATAGAGCTTTCTACTCGTTCCCATGAGGAGTAGGCGAAGCAGCAGGGTCGTCGTTGAGGTTTGGTGGTGCAGAAGAACTTGGTGCAGTGTCGATACACACCAAAGTTGGAGGTGGTGAAGTAGCATCATCTTGGTCATCAATGACTCTGACATTAATAGTTGCAGCTGAGGAGGAATAGTCAGAGTCTTCGAGTGAGGGAGTCCAATGCAAGTGAGCATTCCTTGGAGGAGTTAAGTCAAACTTAAATCTTTCGTGAAGCCATCGTCTTGAAGATCAGCTTCAGCATTGAGCAATGTCAAGCTCTTCCACGACCGGCGATAGGTTTCATGAGTGACAAATGGCGTTCTTGGTGGCAAGGTTGCGAATGCGATTAACATCCACCAAGATACTATGCATTTGACGATTGAGCCAGTCATGTGCTTATCCTATTTCTGATGCAGGGCGACGAGAAGCTCTCGGTCATTGAGAACACGAGATCGCTTCTGAGGCCTTTGGGCAATTGTGCTTTCAGTGGCTTCAGTTTGGGCACGAGGGGCACGTGTATTGCCAGCCAAAGGATAAACACGAGTGATGGCCTAAACTCCTTCAATGGGTTGGGTGAAACTTTGACGATCAACGTTGTGAAGATAAATTGGCTCCTTGGCAGGCTCTGGGTATATGGCTTCGACAAACAGATCAACCTCTGGCAAGAATATGAGATGATTGCGCGCAGAAGGTTGATAGGTGATAGCAGAGTGAAGCTTGATGAGGCGCATTACCCATGGAGCATAGAACTTCAAACCAAAGAGGTCAAAACCAGATGCAACCAATTGCCTGATGAAAAAGTCTTGAGCATTAAAGTTGATGTCATTGATGATATAGAAAACCAATGTCTTCATTGGTCCTTCAAGCTTCACTGCAGGAGAATGTCCTTTGACAGGCCAGAGAGTTCGCCTGATAATGTGTTAAATAGTGCGGGGCAGATACTCTAGGTCTTCAACAAAGAACTCCTTTGGATATTCTGCGTCTTGGGGCAGTGGCTTCATCATGCTCAGCATTTGGCTCATGTTGGGCTCTGGCTTGTGAAAAATGCTCTCCAAGGCATTGCGGTGAAGCTAACAACCTGGTTCATAGTGTTCACCAGGAGTGGGCAGGGCAGTAAGCTCAATGATGTCTTGGGATTTGGCTTCATGGTGTAAATCTCCTGTCATCCACTCAAGGATCCATGTCTTCGGATCCCTGTTGTAGCCGTGAATGTGGAGGGTAGCATAAAATTGTAGCAGAAGCTCTTCATTCCAATGCTCTTTATCAGTCACAAAGTTCAGGAGACCAGCATCACGGAAACAGTCAAGAGCTTCTTCTAAGTAGGGCAGTCCAGCAATAGCTTCACTGTCTAGACGCATATGGGGAAAGATGCGTCCTTGATCATAGAGAACACATGAATAGTAACTGCGCTGCTGATAGCTTCAGAACCGATCAGATGAAATTCTTGGCTTGGAGTAGGGGTTCTTGTCACTATCAAAGAAAGTGTTGTGTGCAATGAAGCCATTTGCATTGAAAGATCCTGGTGAAGTTGCAGTACCTGGAAACCTTGGCAGCCTTGGCTTTGGCTTCTGGACCTGAGGCCTGTGCTCCACATGATAGTCAAATTGAGGTCCGGGAGCAGGCGGAGGAACCAGAATGGGCCAGCGGACGGTAACAAGCTGACCATGATCATATGCTTGCTCAATGGTATGAGGTCTTGGAGGTGGTACAAGAGCAGAGGCATTATCTTCGAGCTGCGGATTTGCTTTAGGTGCAACATTGGCTTCAGGTGCATGCACTTGTAACACCCTCGATGCGGCTATATCTCCTACGTGTCGAAGCACGACTTAGAGGCATAACCGCATTGAAAGCAATGTCGCAAGTAAGGTAATCTTCACAACAACCCATGTAAATAGATAATAGGGGAAAAGGTACATAGTTGGCTTACACTCGCCATGTCACATAGGCATAGGCATAGCAAAAGAGCGAGCATCTAGCAAGCAAAGATAGAAGTGATTTCGAGGGTATGATCATCTTGCCTGCAAGGTTGTCAGAGTTGACTTGATCCTCGTAAGCAAACTCAACGGGCTCCTCGTTAGAGAACTCGTCTCCCGTCTCTACCCAAACAAGACAAACAAGCAAAAGTAACACAATCAACCACGTGCAAGGCTCAAACAAACATGATGCAAACATGGCATGCTATGCAGAATGCGATATGTGATGCATATGCAAGATTTGACAAGGAATGATTGAACCTGGCCTCAACTTGGAAATCCAAGAGTGCCACTAGAAAGGTGAGGTGATTTCGGTTGAAATCAATATAAATATCGCCGGAATCGGATGCACGGTTTGGAAATGGCAAGCAAAACAAATATGACACCGGTCTGCGATAAACAGCAAGTAGTCATCTAAATGCATCAAAATAAATATGCTACAACACTCAAACATGGCAACAAAATACATGGCAGGGATCCGCTCATGATTCTTGACAAAAGATGAACACTGAGCTACGGCTAATTCATCCATTAACAGGTTCAAACAAGCATGGCAAAAGTGCAAATGATAAATAGGTCTCAGAAATTTCAAATCAGGTAGCACATTTTGGAGCAAGAAAACTATATGCTACAGGAACTTAATATGGCAAAGCAAGGCATGACATGGAGCTACTCAAAGAGCTTAACAAAAGTCCCTTAGTGACCTTGAGCCAAAAGGGATCAGAAAATACAATTGCAAGCTTGTGAACATGGCAAAAACATAATCAGGTTACAGAATTAGTGAAAAAATGGAGCATGCAAATCTGTTAACGAGTAGGCATGTTTACGAGCTCGATGCACTCACTACAGAGCAAGCCATGACAATCTAAGCATACACCCATCAAGAACACATATTATAGAAGCTAGATATGGCAATAACAACAACATAGCATGCACGGATCAACAACAACATCCTCGGCAAAATCGCTAACGAGTCAACAATCTGCCAGGATTCACGAAATAGCAAAAGTAGAGATTGATTGACTCAAGCTAGGCTACTACATAATTGCAAACAAAGACATGGATAGCGAGAGCATCACAATATTAACAAATCATACTTACTGATCATCCTCAAAAGAGGCACGGATCACTAGGAAACAACATGAATATATGGCATATTGATAAAAACAAATCAAAGACTTAGAGAAATCCTAAGTCCCTGAAAACAGCATTAACGAATGCACTACTTTGCAAGCTTGTGCTAGTCACCACACACATCACAAAAATACATGGTAAGCATCTCTGTAAATATGGCATGGCATATAACAAAACTCATGTAGAACTCAGGAGCATATCATGCATAAATTAATCAAGGCAAAAATGACAAATAGCTATTTGGTGCAGCAGATCTGACAATTAACTCAAATAGCTCTTTTCCAACAGCATTTCGGGCATCAAGATGAGCTCAAATGAAAATGATGTAATGAGATGAAATGATGTGTTCTCTGAGGCGAACGTTTTGATATGCTACACGCCCAAAATGGAGCTACGGATGCAGAGTTACGATGCGATGAATAATGCAAAATATTGCTGAAATAGGGAAAAAGTCAACCGAGGATTAGGGTTCCAGATCCAGATCGGATCAGGCATGGAAGTCGAGGCGGCCGGATCTCTCGCCGGGGTACACTATAGACGGCCGGAGCGGGGACTTGGCGGTGGTGGCGCACGCCAGCGAGGAGTAGAAGGCGGTGGGCGGCCGGAGCGGTGAGGTCGGCGTCGGGCGCGGACGGAGCGGCGCCGGCTTGGGTCGGCCGCGGTGGTGCTCGGTGGCGCGATCGCCGGAGCGGCGAGGTGGCGCTGCTCGCCGGTGAAAGGAGGCGGCGGCCGGCGAGAGGAGAGGCGGGCGGCGCTCGGACGGCTCCTCCCGTGGGCGGCGACGACGAGGAGACGGGCCGCGGGGGCCCGGATCGGGCTCCGCGGGCCTCAGCGGCGGCTGGCGCCACATGGCGGGATGCCACTGGTGCGGCACGGCGGTGCGGTGTGTCCGGCGCGTACGGACACGTCCGGCGCGCGGAGAGGGGATTTTTTAGGGTTAGGGGGAAGAGAAGACCCGAGATTTTCGAGGAGAGGTCTATATATAGGCATAGAAGGAGCTAGGAGAGTCCAAATGAGGTGCGGTTTTCGGCCACGCGATCGTGATCGAACGCTCTAGATGATGGAGAGGGTTTTGGTGGATTTTGGGCCAAATTGGAAGGGTGTTGGGCTGCAACACACACGGGGCCTTCTTGGTCCCTCTGTTAACCGTTGGAGTATCAAACGAAGTCCAAATGGTATGAAACTTGACAGGCGGTCTACTGGTAGTAAACCAAGGCCACTTGGCAAGTCTCGGTCCAATCCGGAAACGTTTAACACACACACACAAAAGGGGTAGAAAGGACCAACGGAGGGGATAGGAGCGCCGGAATGCAAAACGGACAATGGGGAAAATGCTCGGATGCATGAGACGAACACGTATGCAAATGCAATGCACATGATGACATGATATGAGACGCATGACAACGACAACAACACACGGAGACAAAAACCCGAACCCGAGGAAATAAAATAACTTAGCGCCGGAAACGACAAGAGTAGGAGTACATATAAGGTAAATTACATCCGGGGTGTCACAACACTCCACCACTATGAAAGGATCTCGTCCCGAGATCTAGGACTGGAAGAACGCCGGGTACTCAGAATGGAGGTGATCCTCACGTTCCCAGGTGGCTTCACGGTCGGAATGGTGTGACCACTTGACTTTGAGGAGTTTGATTGACTTATTGCGAGTCTTGCGTTCAGTCCCTTCAATAATAGCAACGGGGTGCTCATGATAAGAAAGGTCTTCTTGGAGATCAATGTCTTCGAAGTTGACGGTGCGGTCAGGAGTCTTGAAGCACTTGCGGAGCTGAGAGACATGGAACATGTTGTGCACATTTGCAAAGTTTGAAGGAAGCTCGAGTTGATAGGCGGGATCGCCTCTCTTGCTGACGATCTTGAAAGGTCCCACATATCTAGGGGCAAGCTTTCCTTTGATACCGAAGCGACGAGTACCTTTCATTGGAGAGACGCGGAGGTAAACATGGTCTCCGATCTCAAAAGCCAAATCACGGTGCTTACTATCATAGTAGCTCTTCTGGCGCGATTGCGCTGCTTTGAGGATATCACGAATGACCTTGCACATTTCCTCCGCCTCTATGATCAAGTCATTTCCCAGAAGTTGACATTCATCGGTTTCTGACCAGTTAAGAGGAGTACGACACTTCCTGCCATAGAGAATTTCGAATGGGGACTTGCCCGAACTTGCTTGAAAACTGTTGTTGTAGGAGAATTCGGCGTATGGAAGACAATCTTCCCACTTCATACCGAAGGAGATAACGCAAGCCCTGAGCATATCTTCAAGAATCTGATCGACACGCTCGACTTGACCGCTAGTTTGAGGATGGAAATCTATGTTGAAGCGGATGTTGGTGCCCATGGCCTTCTGAAAAGAATCCCAAAACTTGGAGGTAAAGATGTTGCCACGGTCTGAAGAGATCACCTATGGAATGCCGTGCAGAGAGACAATCCGAGAGGTATAAAGCTCTGCCAATTGAGCTGCAGTGATAGACTCTTTGATAGGCAGAAAGTGAGCCACTTTAGTGAGTTTGTCGATGACAACGAATATAGCATCATTGTCACGCTTGGACTTTGGAAACCCAGTCACGAAGTCCATCTCAATGTGGTCAAACTTCCATTCTGGAATGGCAAGAGGTTGGAGGAGACCAGCTGGTCTTTGGTGTTCTGCTTTCACTCTTCTGCAGACATCATATTCATTCACGAATTTAGCGATCTCGCGCTTCATTCGAGTCCACCAATAAGCCTGCTTGAGGTCCTGATACATCTTCATACTCCCAGGGTGGATGGAGAGGAGAGAATTGTGCGCCTCATTCATGATAACTTTACGAAGGTCACCTTTGGGAACAACAATACGATCCTCGAAGAAGAGAGTATCCTTGTCATGAAGGCAATAGCACTTGTACTTGGGTTGACTCTTGGCAATCCCAATCTTCACCTTCTTCACCATAGCATCAAGAAGTTGAGCCTCGCGAATCTGATCTTCCAAGGTAGGAGAGACTTGAAGGTTGGCGAGGAATCCTTGAGGAACAACTTGCAGATTGAGTTTGCGGAAAGCTTCACAAAGCTCGGGTTGGTAAGGCTTGATTATTAGACTGTTGCAATAAGCCTTCCTGCTCAAAGCGTCAGCAATCACATTGGCCTTGCCTGGAGTATACTCGATACTCGGATTATACTCTTGAATCACTTTGACCCAACGAGTCTGCCCAAGGTTGAGATTAGGCTAAGTGAAGATGTACTTGAGACTCTTGTGGTCAGTGAAGATGTCCACTTTTCTTCCCAATAAGAGATGTCTCCAAGTCAAAAGAGCATGCACAACTGCCGCCAGCTCGAGGTCGTGAGTGGGGTAGTTCTTCTCGTTGGGCTTCAACTGGCGAGAGGTATAAGACACAACTTTCTTCTCTTGCATCAACACTGCACTAAGACCTTGAAGAGAGGCATCGCAGAAGACCTCGAACGGTTTGGATTCATCAGGAGGAGTCATAACTGGAGCAGTGACCAATTTCTCTTTCAAAGTGTTGAAAGCGATGTCACATTCCGGAGACCAAACGTACTTGACGTGCTTCTGGAGAAGGTTTGAAAGAGGCTTCGGGATCTTTGAAAAGTTCTTAACGAACCTTCGACAGTAGCTTGCGAGACCGAGGAAGCTGCGGAGTTGCTTCACGTTCTGAGGTGGTTCCCAATTCACAATTGCAGACACCTTCTCAGGATTCACTGCTATGCCCTTGGCAGAGATGATATGCCCAAGATAGAGAACCTCATCGAGCCAAAACTCGCACTTTGAGAACTTGGCATAGAACTGATGTTCTCTGAGCTTATCGAGCACCAAACGCAAGTGCTTGGCATGATCTTCCTTGTTCTTCGAAAAGACCAGAATGTCATCGAGGTAGACCAAGACAAAGTCATTTGTGTAGGCATTGAAGATGAAGTTCATCATACGAGAGAAAGTCGGAGGAGCGTTGATGAGGCCAAAAGACATGACAGTGTATTCATGTGAACCATAGCTTGTTCTGAAAGCCGTCTTGGGAATATCTTGCTCACGGATTCGAATCTGGTGATAGCCCATACGGAGGTCAAGCTTGGAGAATACTTGGGCACCTTTGACTTGTTCGAATAGCTAATTGATGTTGGGAAGTGGGTACTTTTTCTTGATAGTCTTCTTGTTCAATGGACGGTAGTCAACACAAAGTCGGTCCGTTCCATCCTTCTTCTTCACAAAAAGTACTCCACAACCCCACGGAGAAGAACTAGGTCGGATTAGACCCATTCGTTCTTGAATATCGAGTTGCTTCTTCAGCTCCTTCAACTCTTCAGGTCTGAGCTTGTAAGGATGTTTGCAAACCGGTTCCGTGCCAGGCTCAAGATCAATGACAAATTCAACTGGCCGGTGCGGAGGCATTCCTGGAAGCTCTTCTGGAAAGACGTCTTGATATTCGCAAACGACTAGAATTTGCGAGATGGCATCCAGTTCACCCTTCTCATTGAGAGAAAACAGATGGATGGTATCATCACGAGCGGCAAAGACAATTATATCCTCAGACGAATGAGTCAATTGAATCTGCCTGGCAGCACAATCAAGCTGAGCCTTGTGCTTAGAAAGCCAATCCATTCCAAGAATAAGATCAATATCCGAGTTACCAAGGACCACTAGAGAGGATAGAAACTTGTAGTCGCCCAACGTGATAGTAACATCCAGGGCCATAGTGCTTGCATTCATGAATTTACCCGGAGAAACAACGGATAACTGACTAGGAAAAACTTGTAAAGGCAACTCATGCTTAGAAACAAATGGTCTCAAGATGAAACAATGCGATGCAACAGTCTCAAAAAGAACTTTTGCAGGAATATCATTAATAGGAAGGTTACCCATGATGACATCTGATGAGTCCTCTGCCTTAGCTGCATTCATCAAGTTGACCTTGGCGGACTTGGGGTTATGCTTGACCACAACTATACTTGCCGATCTCATAGGAGGAGGAGGAGGAGGGAGACACCTCTGATTGAAGCATTTGTTGGCATAGTGATCCTTCTGTTGGCACTTGTTGCACATGACCTCTGAAAGTGGACGGTGATACGGAGCACTCGATCTTGGAGCTTGAGACGAAGTCTTGTTCTGAAAGCCAGGGTTGGGTGGGTGGGAAGATCCACTGCCACCTTTGCTCTTCTGCTGATACGGCTGATGGAACGGAGGAGGAGGAAGACAATACTTCTGCTGCTTAGCCACTTGAGTTGAGGAAGAAGGAGTCGCATCTCTGACTCGCTTCTTGGAAGCATCGCACTTCAGTTGAGCAGCCTCTTGCGTCAATGCCATGTTGTAAAACTCATCGTACCTCCTGGGCTCAAAGAGAACGAGAGCTAGCTGGATTTCTTCTCTGAGACCACTCCTAAACTGGTATATCATGCTCTTGTCGTCAGGGACGTCCTGCTTAGCAAAGCGGGCGAGTTTCTGAAACATCTTGTTGTAGTCATAGACAGACATAGAACCTTGCTTCAGGTTGCGGAATTCCTCACGCTTGCTTTCAACCACGCTCTGAGGAATATGATGAGCTTTGAAGTCTTGACGGAATTCATCCCAGGTAATCACACGGCCTCCTCTGGAATCTTTGTACTGCTGAAACCATTCTACAGCTTGGTCTTCGAGTTGGAAGGAAGCGAACTTGACAAAGTCCTCAGGACTGACATTACTGCACTCGAAATGCTTGCACAAGTCCACAAGCCAATCATCAGCGTCAGTTGCCTCAACGCAATTGTTGAAGGTCTTTGGCTGGTTAGCAAGGAACTGGTTGAGTGTAGCAAAGTGATTCTGATTGTTGCCTTGATTCTGGTTCGCTTGGTTGCGCTCTTGAAGAAGTTGCATGATCATCTGCGTGTTTGCATTGGTAGCGGCCATCACAGCTTGCCATGCCTTCGGAGGAGGAGGTGGTGGTGGTGGATCAGGATTCGGAGTCGTGCGTGTTGGAGGAGCCATCCTGAAGAGGTTGACATCCATTAGCACATTGATAGACAATTATTGAAGCTGAACCAAATGGGTTGAAATTGCAACATATAGTCTTCACATCTGAACAAAATGAACGAATGCATTCCAATTGAAATGTTCACATATCCATAAATTGAGAAGCCACTTAGAATTGATGTAGAAGAATAAAATCAACAAGGTACGGAACAAGAACGAATACTCGGTAATGATCACCCAATCTCAAACCAAATATCCATGGAAGAAGAGCTAGAGCTACAAGAATTCCCACCTATGAAACTCCCGAACCTTTCCGGTTATGCAATCAGGTGTTGGGGATACAGGGGAAGCATAATATCTCACCCAAATCTAGCAAATCCTACATCCAGCTGTATCCATCCTTCAACACATAACCGAGAAAACTTCGGAAATCGTCTACCTCAACCTTCGAAAAGCATTCGTTATACAAGTTATGGCAATACTCCCGAACTCCCGCCCCAGTACTGGGTGGCATCGAGGTTATCTCACCAACAACTGCATAAAAGAGATTTCGATGTCAGCGAACTAAACTCAGGTATTCCAGAACTGCAACGATAAAATTGTGACGACAACACCTCAGAGCTCAACTCCCGGGACACTGCCACAACCCCTAAATGACAGGAGGCACCAAGAACAATGTTCTCGTCACAAATCGATCGGAACGATTCCAAGATACCCGCGTGATCCTAAAATTTTTTTAGTGAAATTTGAGAACAGAAGAGTCAAAACTCTATGTCAGGATGCCTTACCAGAGAGATGAAGGGACTGGGGAGTAAAAAGAATTCCTAAACTCTCCGATATATAATTCCTAAATGACTCAAAACATTTTTCTAGACTCAACTCGTCAGCTAATTCGATCAAGCAGTGGGGGCTCCTAAGGTCGTGGAAGGCTCTGATTACCAACTTGTAACGCCCTCGATGCGGCTATATCTCCTACGTGTCGAAGCATGACTTAGAGGCATAACCGCATTGAAAGCCATGTCGCTTGTTGGGGTTGATCTTTTATTTTGGTACCGTAGTCGGACCATGAGTGTATTGGATGATTGTAATGTTATTTATGTACTTTGTGTGACGTGGCGAGTGTAAGCCAACTATGTATCTTTTTCCCCTATTATCTATTACATGGGTTGTTGTGAAGATTACCTTACTTGCGACATAGCTTTCAATGCGGTTATGCCTCTAAGTCGTGCTTCGACACATAGGAGATATAGCCGCGTCGAGGGCGTTATAGCACTTCTGGCACCACATTAGCTTCGGCGATGACAACATCATTGGCTTTAGTAGTGTTGTGGGTGGCCGCCTCAGTGTTTTCAACCTCCACTTGAGTAGCTGGAGGGTCGGGCACAAACTCGTTCTCCTCGAGAACAACTTCAGGGTTGGACGAGGGTGTAGCAACACGTTCTTCTTCTCTTGGTTCTTCTTGTTCATCGACTGATGTAGTTGGAATGTCTTCGGCAGCTTTTGCTTCGGACTCAGAGATGTTCACAGTTGGAGTGGCGTCAGGGAACACTTGTCGTGCCACTGAGTTATGTTGCTCTTCTCCTTCTGGAACGCTCGACAGAGTGACTTGTGGCCTTGATCCTTTGTGAAGCCTGCGGAGTGCGGGCGACGCCTTTGGAGAGGGAGTCGGCTGGACCACAAAGTCATCATCTTCAGGCACCTGAGTGGTGGCTTGAGGTGGGGGAGAGTCTTGAGGGCGATCAGCCCATGAATCATCCTGAGCAATTGGCGTCAGAGGACGACCAATGCTGATGAACTCGCTATTCGTGAGAATAGGCAATGATACCATGTTGTGCTCGATCTGAGGAAGGACTTCATCATCTTCTACATTGTCTTGGGGACCAATGTCTTCAGCTGCGGTGGGGTCGACAGCTGGAATGTCTTCAGCTTCAGGAGCCTCTGTGGAAGCAGGCTCATGAACTATCAACTGACGCTCACAGTGTTCGGACGCAGGGCGAGCAACTGAGATTGGCTCGACGACAAGGGGCTCCATGGGAGCAGCCCGATCGTTCTTCTTGGTTTTTCTCTTCTTGGTCGGTGGAGCATCGTCAGTGGTGTTCTTGGTCTTGCACTTTCGGGCTTCGGCTTCAGCTGCCCTTGTCTTCTTCAGTTCTGAAGCAGTTGTGGGGACCTTAGGCTTCGAGCCGGTCATGCTGGCAGGGAAGACAATGCTTGGCGCTTCCTGCCTTGATGCTTTAGCTTGGGCCAGAACAAGCTTCTTCTTCTTGGCAGCCATTCTGGGGTCAATGCCAAGGCGCCCCAGAGCCTTGCGCTTTTCTGCTTCATTGTGAGCTTGAACACTTTTCTCAGCAAAATACTTATTCTCTCTCTTGAACCTTTTGCTTCCTGGCGTTTCTGGTGAAACTGCTCCTTGAGCTCATGTAGCGTCTGCTTGAAGCTTTGAACATCAGCCACGCTGAGGTTAGCCATATTCTTCTTGAACTAAGCCTTCTCATAATGAATCTTGTTCTTCAGTTCAACAATCTTCTGAGCCAGAGCCATCTCAGTAGCAATGGCACTGTGGAAAGAGACATTGATGCCAATTGGAAGCTCAAGGTCATCGAGGTTGATGCTGGGGTTTTCAAACCATTTATCAGTGAAGTTATTTAAGATATCCACATCAAACAGGGGTAGATCATTGAAGATCTCCGCCTCTTCCTTGCTTTTTATTAGCAGCTCAAGAGCGTCATCGCCAAGATTGTTGTCACTTGACAGATCAATGGCTTCATTCTCGTTCCTCAGAACGGCAGCTGGGGTTAGTGCTTGACCGGAAATCTAGATGGGCTTCTTCTTCTTCTCTGTCTTGGAGATGCAAGAGAGATCTTCGGACTACACACTGGCTTCAGGAGGTGCAGTGGCCAGAGGCTTCGCACGTGAAGCTTTTGGTATAGTGGAGGGCTTTGAAGCCTTAGGTTTCTTCTGCTTCTGAGGCTTGGGAGGAGCATGCGCTTCATAAGAATCAGCGTCATCTGCTGAGTGCTCCATAGCGGCCCCCTGGACAGCAATGTGAGTGAGGATACCGTCGAGGTTGTAGAAAGTCCCGATAATATTGGGTTCGGCATCACGGGTGCCATCGGCACAAGGAGCAGATGGACCCGGGTTGAAGTCTAGACCAAGGTCCTTCTTGTTCTTCTTTGCAGACTCTTTGGCAAACTGGAAGTTGCGCTTAAAGAGATTGTCTTCACGACACCATAACAGAGATTATAGGTCGGCATTAGCAGGTTGAAGTCCACGGACCATGCAAGGGTAGAAGCCTTGAGCAATGGCTTCGGACTTCGACTTGGGCTAATGACCTTTGTATATAATATCTCCCCAAGGGCCGTTGATGGCATTCTTTTCAGCATATTCGTCATTGACAAATTTGTACTTGAACCATTCCTCTGCCTAATGTCTTCGAATCCATTGGATTCGGTTCTTGCATTCCCCATAGGTCTCTTCAGGATCTGACTTGTATAGCTCATAGAGATATGGTGGCAGGTCCTTAGCTGTGTTCCCATGGCGCTGTCTGCCGCCCTTCCTGGCTGATTTCTATGTTGCCATGAAGTTCAGACTGAATGGCTTCAGAACTTGCAAAGGCTTTCGTCTGCTGGTCAGACAGGAACTGGCTTCGGGAGAATTGATGTGATGATGTAAGAACTCTGCAAATGAAGGCAGACTATGAGAACCAAGGAATTCTCCCATGGACATGTACTTATGACAGCATTAGAGATGCGAGGGAAGGGGAAGAGGTCATATGCATTCTCAGAAAATTTTGAAGATAAATCAGTTTAGAAGACATTGACCTCATAGCATGAAGACATTCACTTATATGATGAGAGTTGGTTCTAGATTTGTATGAATCCAAGAATAAGTACAAGTGAGGAATCTAACTGTGTGTGAAGAATAAGTTAATATACTAGGCATGTTATGAGATGCAGAACAGGATAGATCCAAATTTATAGGGATAGAAACCACTTGTGGTTGAAAAGGATGGATCTATCAGATCAAAAGGATAGTAAAAGAGAGGTTTTATTTACCACACGAAGAGCTGCTAGACAGAGTAGAAGATGAGGCCGAGCAGTTCGATCTTCCGTGCCCTAACTTGGCGACGGAAGACACCTATGGTGACGGCAGAGAAGACGATGTCCACGGCCGGCGTGAGGACGGCGTCGGTGAGGTTGCGGCAGCTAAGCGCTTCGTCGCTGGTGTCGTCAAGAGCTAGCGGTGGCGCTAGGGTTTGTGCGAGAAGGAGAGGTGGAAGAAGAGATAATGACTGGGGTGTGGTGTGTATTTATAAGGACAGGGATGGCACAACATTATTACGCAGGTGCCCCTGGCGGTTCACATCTGAGGGACACATGGCGAACATGCAACACATTGGAAGTTGTTTCATGTTCCCACGCACGCCTGGATTGTCGGGTGGTCATTCCCGCTTCTCCGGGTTTCATGCAAAAAGGATTGAGCATTTAAAACAAATTTAATGTTTGTCTCTGTATCTTCTGCTGACAAGGACGTAGAGAAGACATTCAATGGTTTCAATAGAATGCATATGATTTGGATAGGTAGATTTGAGAAGGGAGCATAGAGAGGTTCGGGTCCGATCACATTCACTTAGTTCAAAAGATTCGAACGAGAATACATAGCTATAAGTAAACGTTGTAGAGGACAGAACGCTAATGTATGAATATATCAGAATAAGACCAAATCAATACTGTGAAGATAAACATGAAGTCATGTTAATATTGAAGACAAACCAAATGCGAAGACTTTGCAAATGTAACGCCAACAGAAAACACTCCAAACAAAAGTTTGGTGGTGGCGTTACCCGCCGTATAGGAAGTATTAGACCCAGACACGACGCGCAATTATCGTGGAACTCCGAAGTCAAATTCCGTGTTAATGTATTCACACTTAGAGTGTAAGTCTTCATTAATTAAAGATATACGTTACTTCGTGTGTTGCACATCTAAGTCATCAACATGCAGAAGTGTTAGGATATGTGCCTAATCACATGACATTTGAGGATTCCAAGATATTTAGCTCACACCGCAAGTTGCAAAACCTTTTCTCATCCAAGGGTTTGTGAAGATATCTGCCAGTTGCTCTTCAGTGTTGACATGAATGATATCAATATCTTCCTTCATGACATGATCTCTGAGAAAGTGATGACGAATTTCAATGTGCTTTGTCTTCGAGTGTTGAACTAGGTTGTTGGCAATCTTGATGGCACTTTCATTGTCGTAGTAGAGTGGTACTTACTTCAGATGGATACCATAGTCTTTGAGTGTTTGCTTCATCCATAGAAGCTAAGCACAACAAGATCTAGCAGCAATGTATTCAGATTCAGCAGTGGATAGAGATACACAGTTCTGCTTCTTTGAAGACCAACAAACAAGTGATTGTCCCATAAAGTGACATATGCCTGATGTAGACTTGCGATCCACCTTGTCACCAGCATAATCAACATCCGAGAATCCAACTAGATCAAATTCTGAGCCCATTGGATACCATAATCCTAGTGTTGGGGTGTAAGCCAAATGTCGAAGAATTCGCTTCACAGCTAAGTAATGTGATTCCTTTGGTGCCGCTTGGAATCGGGCACACATGCAAACACTAAGCATGATATCTAGCCTAGATGCACATAAATAAAGTAAATAACCAATCATGGAGCGGTATACCTTTTGATCGAACTCTTTACCATTGGCGTCAGGACCCAGATGACTTTTGGTTGGCATTGGCGTCATGTAACCTGATAACCCACAAGTACAGGGGATCGCAACAACTTTCGAGGGTAGAGTATTCAACCCAAATTTATTGATTCGACACAAGGGGAGCCAAAGAATATTCTCAAGTATTAGCAGCTGAGTTGTCAATTCAACCACACCTGGAAACTTAGTATCTGCAGCAAAGTGTTTAGTGGAAAAGTAATATGATAGTGATGGTAACGGTAACAAAAGAGTAACGAAAGCAAAGTAATGTTTTTGGTATTTTGTAGTGATTGTAACAATAGCAACAGGAAAGTAAATAAGCGTAAACCAGTATATGGAAAACTCGTAGGCATCGGATCAATGATGGATAATTATGCCGAATGCGGTTCATCATGTAACAATCATAACATAGGGTGACACAGAACTAGCTCCAATTCGTCAATGTAATGTAGGCATGTATTCCGCATATAGTCATACGTGCTTATGGAAAAGAACTTGCATGACATCTTTTGTCCTACCCTCCCATGGCAGAGGGGTCCTAATGGAAACTAAGGGATATTAAGGCCTACTTTTAATAGAGAACCAGAACAAAGCATTAGAACATAGTGAATACATGAACTCCTCAAACTACGGTCATCACCGGTAAGTATCCCGATTATTGTCACTTTGGGGTTAACGGATCATAACACATAATAGGTGATTATAGACTTGCAAGATAGGATCTAGAACTCTCATATATTGATGAAAACATAATAGGTTCAGATCTGAAATCATGGCACTCGGGCCCTAGTGACAAGCATTAAGCATAGCAAAGTCATAGCAACATCAATCTCAGAACATAGTGGATACTAGGGATCAAAACCTAACAAAACTAACTCGATTACATGGTGAATCTCATCCAACCCATTACCGTCCAGCAAGCCTATGATGGAATTATTCACGCATGGCGGTGAGCATCATTAAATTGGTGATGGAGGATGGTTGATGGTGACGACGGCGACGAATCCCCCTCTCCGGAGCCCCGAACGGACACCAGATCAGCCCTCCCGAGTGGTTTTCGGCGGCTCCATATTGTAAAACGTGATGATTTCTCCTCTCCTATTTTTTTCTCCCCGAAAGCAGTTATATAGAGTTGGAGTTGGAGTCGGGGGTCTCCAGGGGGCCCACGAGGTAGGGCGCGCGCCCTAGGGGGCACGCCCCCCACCCTCGTGGCAAGTGTGTGGGCCCCCTGGTCTTCATCTTTGGCGAGGATTTTTTATTATTTATTGTAAGATATCCCGTGGAGTTTCATGTCATTTTGAGAACTTTTGTTTTCTGCACATAAAACAACACCATGGCAATTCTGCTGAAAACAACGTCAGTCCGGGTTAGTTCCATTCAAATCATACAAGTTAGAGTCCAAAACACGGGCAAAAGTGTTTGGAAAAGTAGATACGACGGAGACGTATCAACCCCCGCAAGCTTAAACCCTTGCTTGTCCTCAAGCAATTTAGTTGACAAACTGAAAGAAATAAAGAAAAACTTTTACAAACTCTGTTTGCTCTTGTTGTTGTAAATATGTCAAGCTAGCATTCAAGTTTTCAGCAGAGATTATAACTAACCACATTCGTAATAACGCATAGGTCTCAAGTTTATTCATATCAATAGCATAATCAACAAGCGAACCATAATAATAAAACTCGGATGACAACAGTTTCTCAAAACAATCATAATATGGTATAACAAGATGGTATCTCGCTAGCCCTTTCTAAGACCGCAAAACATAAATGTAGAGCACCTTTAAAGATCAAGGACTGACTAGACATTGTAATTCATGGTAAAAGAGATCCAATCATAGCCATACCCAATATAAATTAACAATAATGAATGCAAATGATAGCTGCGCTCTCCAGCTAGTGCTTTTTAATAAGAGGGTGATGAATCAACATGAAAGTAAATAGATGGGCCCTTCGCAGAGGGAAGCAGGGATTTGTAGAGGTGCCAGAGCTCGGTTTTGAAATAGAGGTGAATAACATTTTGAGCGGTATACCTTCATTGTCAGCATAACAACCAAGAGATGGCGATATCTTCCATGCTACACACATTATAGGCGGTTCCCAAACAGAATGGTAAAGTTTATACTCCCCCTCCACCAACAAACATCAACCCATGGCTTGCTCAAAACAACGAGTGCCTCCAACATACATCAGGTCCCAGGGGGAGTTTTGTTTGCAATTATTTTTGATTTAGTTTGCATAAAGCATGGGACTGGGCATCCCGGTGACCAGCCCTTTATCTCGTGAGTGAGGAGTGGAGTTCACTCCTCTTGAGAATAACCCGCCTAACATGGAAGATACATACATCCCTAGTTGATACATCAGCTATTCGAGCATACAAAATAGGACATTTATTTGAAGGTTTAGAGTTTGGCACACACAAATTTACTTGTAACGGCAGGTAGATACCGCATATAGGAAGGTATAGTGGACTCATCTGGAATAACTTTGGGGTTTAAGGGATTGGATGCACAAGCAGTATTCCCGCTTAGTACAGGTGAAGGCTAGCAAAAGACTGGGAAGCGACCAACTAGAGAGCGACAATAGCCATGTACATGCATTAAAATGAATAAACATTGGATGCAAGCATGAGTAGGATATAATCCACAATGAACATAAATATCGTGAAGGCTATGTTGATTTGTTTCAACTATATGCGTGAACATGTGCCAAGTCAAGTCACTTAAATCATTCATAGGAGGATACCACCCTATCATACCACATCATAACTATTTTAATAGCATGTTGGCACGCAAGGTAAACCATTATAACTCACAGATAATCAAGCATGGCACAAGCAACTATGATCTCTAATTGTCATTGCAAACATGTTTATTCATAACAAGCTGAATCAAGAACGATGAACTCATCATATTTACAAAAACAAAAGAGGTCGAGTTGGTACCAGCTTTTCTCATCTCAGTCAGTCCATCATATATCATCATAATCGCCTTTCACTTGCACGACCGAACGATGTGAATAATAATAAGAGTGCACGTGCATTGGACTAAGCTGGAATCTGCGAGCATTCAATAAACAGGAGAAGACAAAGAAATATGGGCTCTTTTGTTAGATAAACAATAATAAATATAAGAGCCATTTCAACAATTTAATTATGGTATTCTCCTACTGACCCCCAAAGAAAGAAAAGAAATAAAACTATTTACACGGGAAAGCTCCCAACAAGCAAAAGAAGAACATGAAATATTTTTGGGTTTTCTTTTTAATTACTACTACAAGCATGGAAAGTAAATTAATTAAAAGCTACAACTATTTTTTTTGGTTTTTCTTAAGGTTTATTAAACACACAAGAAGAAAGCATAAAAAGTAAAATAAACTAGCATGGATGATACATTGAAAAAGTATGAGCACCGACATCTAGCAATGAGTGTGTGTGAACATAAATGTAATGTCTATAAGAAACGCGTACTCCCCCAAGCTTAGGCTTTTGGCCTAAGTTGGTCTATGGCCACGGCTGGCCTGGCGGGTATCCATAATAATAGTTGGGGTCGTACTGCGATGAGGAAGAAGAAGGCTCCGATTGCCACTGGCTGGCAATAATCTCCGGATCCCACTGATAGTTAGACTGTCGTGAAAGATCAAATTGTGGTTCCGGTTCTAGCTCCTCGGCTGGTGCAGGGTTCCTGTAGGCGTGGATAGCCGTCAACGGAATAAGGTACTTGCCTACAGTCAAATCAAACAAAGCAGCAGCAGGCAGGGTAATAGTCTCAGGATGATGTTTATTAAAGAACAATTGATATTTAAGCTCTCCTGCCCTATTCTTAATAATAAAATCATGTGACACCATACTTTTATAATCTAAATAAACACGGGGTAGCACTTTTTCTTCCTTCTCAGCATGCCTAATAGCTATGTTAAAATTTGCAGCTAGGCGTGTAGCATAGATGCCTCCAAAGATGGGACCCTTAGTATGGTTCATACTTAACCGTCTAGCAATAATGTCGCCCATACTAAAAGTGTTATCACTGTATAAACCTTGGAGCAAAATAATAATATCAGGGATACTAACGTTTCCATAGTTTCCGCGACCAATTAAGCAACGACTAGCAAATAATGCAAAGTAATGTAAGACAGGAAAATGTATGCTAGTGATTCGTGCATCGGAAACTTTCCTAGTTTCCCCTACCGTGATAGTATTAATAAATCCCTCCACATCATCACGATGTGGTTCTTCCGTCTTGACCTCAAAAGGGACTAAACAAATACGACAAAAATCATAGTGACATCTCCTTATGCTCATCATATAAATGAAACTCCACCGTAGGTGGTGAGTTCCTAGAATGAAAATGAAAGTTTTGCACAAAGGTATTTGTGAGCAAGAGATACTAATTGCATTGGTCATGGAGGAAAGCGGTGAGGCCTGCATTATGAGCCAACTCATGAAAATCTTCATAAATCCCGGCTGCTCTCAAGAAATCCTCGGAAGGCCATTCACACGCCCGAACCTCCGCGGTGTGCGGCAAATTATACTTAGGCTTCGGTGCCTTTTCCTTCGAGCTTTGGCTCGATGAGCCCCTCAATAATCTCATCATTTTCTGAAAAATTCTGAAATTTTTAGTAACTTCAAAATAAAAGTAAACCAAACTCAATAATATTGATAGCAACTACTCCTACAAGTGCATAGGGCCTATATCATGCATCAAAACTACTTTTGACCATATAAATTTGACATGCAAGCTCAAGAACAGGGTCACCTAAGCAACACAAATTTGCAATGGATAAAGCACTAGAACAAAAACTAATTGGACCAATGGAGGAGTCACATACCAAGGAACAATCTCCCCAAGAAGTTTTGTGAGAGGTGCTTTGAGCAAGGAGATCGAAAATGGCAGCAAAACAAGCTTAGGCTCGGGTTTGAGCTGGTTTTTCGTGTTTGGGGGAGGAAGATGAAGTGTGTGGCTGAAAGAATAAGTGGAGGAGGGCCACCGTGGGCCCACGAGGCAGGGGGCGCGCCCTCCACCCTCGTGGCAAGATGGTTGGCCCCCCCTGGTGTGTTCTTTGTTCCATAAATCCTCATATACTCTATAAAAATCATATTTAATTTTCAGGGCATTTGGAGAACTTTTTTTTTCGAGGTATTTTTATATTGCACGAATAATCAGATAACAGACAGAAAATTATTTATTTTTACTTTATTTTAACTAAATAACAGAAAGTATAGAGAGGGTACATAAGGTTGTGCTTCTAGTTTCATCCATCTCATGCTCGTCAAAAGGAATCCACTAATGTCATGTTAACAAACTCATTCCGAGGATTTTTGGCGAGGATTTTCTATTATTTATTGTAAGATATTCCGTGGAGTTTCAGGCCATTCCGAGAACTTTTGTTTTCTGCACATAAAACAACATCATGGCAATTCTGCTGAAAATAGCGTCAGTCCGGGTTAGTTCCATTCAAATCATACAAGTTAGAGCCCAAAACAAGGGCAAAAGTGTTTGGAAAAGTAGATACGAAGGAGACGTATCATAACCTTTGCAGTCTTGCATTCCAAACTTCTTCAGGCAGTTTTTGAGGTATTTCTCTTGAGATATGAAGATGTCGTTGCTTTGCTGACGTATTTGAAGACCAAGGAAGAACTTCAGCTCACCCATCATGGACATCTGATATTGCTCTTGCATCATGTGTCCAAACTCATCGCTGTATTTTTGATTAGTGCAACCGAAGATAATGTCATCCACATATATTTGGCACACAAACAGTTCACCATCATATGTCTTCGTGAACAGTGTGGGATCCAGGGAACTAGGTTTGAAGCCTTTGCTCTTCAGGAAGTCTTTGAGTGTGTCATACCAAGCACGAGGGGCTTGTTTGAGGCCATACAATGCCTTATTGAGCTTGTATACCATATCAGGGTGTTTTGGATCTTCAAAGCTAGGCGGTTGTGCAACATAGACTTCTTCTTCAATCTTGCCATTGAGAAAGGCACTGTTCACATCCATTTGATACAGAAGGATGTTATGATGATTTGCATAGGCTAGCAGTATGTGAATGGCTTCAAGCCTAGCCATGGGAGCAAATGTTTCATCGAAGTCAATCCCTTCAACTTGAGTGTATCCTTGAGCAACTAGACGAGCCTTGTTTCTGACAACTTGACCATGCTCATCTTGCTTGTTGCGATATATCCATTTAGTGCCTATGATATTGCGTTTACGAGGATCATGATGCTTGACCAGTTCCCACACATTGTTCAGCTCGAACTGTTGAAGCTCTTCTTGCATAGCTTGAATCCATTCAGGTTCCATGAAGGCTTCACCAACTTTCTTGGGTTCAAATATTGAGACAAATGCAAAGTGCCCACAAAAATTTGCTAGCTGTGTTGCTCTTGAACGAGTGAGTGGACCAGGTGCATTGATGCTATCAATTATCTTTTCAATTTGTACTTCATTTGCAACACGAGGATGAACTGGACGAAGATTTTGCTCTTGCTGATCATTGTCATCATTAGGAGGATTGTCTTCAGGCTGAGTATTGTCTTCAGGTTGATTAGGTGCAGAAATGATAAGTTTCTCTTCAGCCTGAGCTTTAGATGGTATGATTTCTCCAGTTCCCATAAGCTTGATAGATTCACTAGGTGGAACTTCATCTAGCACATTTGGCAGGTGCTCTCTTTGCGAGTCGTTAGTCTCATCGAACCGCACATCCACAGTTTCAACCACTTTATAGTGAAAGAGGTTGAAGACTCTGTAGGAGTGTGAATCCTTTCCGTAACCAAGCATAAAACATTCATGTGCTTTCGGTGCAAATTTTGAAGTGTGATGTGGATCCTTGATCCAGCACCTAGCACCAAATACTCTGAAGTAACTGGCATTTGGCTTCTTACCAGTAAGGAGTTCATAGGATGTCTTCTTCGGAAGCTTGTGAAGATAAACACGGTTGATGACATGGCATGCAGTATCAATAGCTTTAGGCCAGAACTTTCTTGGAGTCTTGTACTCATCAAGCATCATCCAAGCCATCTCAATGAGTGTTCTGTTCTAGCGCTTCACGATGCCATTCTACTGCGGCGTGTACGGAGCTGAGAACTCATGAGTGATGCCCAATGTATCAAGATAAGTGTCGAGGCTGGTGTTCTTGAATTATGTGCCATTGTCACTTCTGATATGCTTGATGCTGACGCCATAGTTGTTCATGGCATGGTTGGCGAAGCGTCTGAAGACATCCTGCACTTCAGTCTTGTAGAGAATTATACGCACCCATGTATATCTTGAATAATCATCAACAATGACGAAACCATAGAGACAAGCAGTAGTAGTGAGAGTAGAGTAGTGAGTATGGACGAATAGGTCCATGTGTAGTAGTTCGAAGGGTTGAGTTGTTGTCATGATTGTCTTTGAGGGATGCTTGGCCCTCATCATCTTTCCAGCTTCATAGGCACCGCATAAGTGATCCTTCTTGAACTTGACGCCCTTGATGCCTATGACGTGCTTCTTCTTTGCGAGAGTATGCAAGTTCCTCATGCCAGCATGCCCTAGCCTCCGATGCGAGAGCCAGCACTCTGAAGCTTTTGCAAGAAGACATATGGCAAGCTGTGGTACTGCTGAGAAATCTACCATGTACAAATCACCTTTCCGATACCCTTCAAAGACTAGAGACTTGTCAGATTCCATTAGAACAAGGCAACGATATTTTCCAAATATCACAATCATGTTCAAGTCGCCAAGCATTGAGACAGACATTAATTTGAAGCCAAGGGATTCAATAAGCATCACTTTATCCATGTGATGATCCTTTGAGACTGCAACTCTACCTAGACCCAATACCTTGCTTTTACCTGTGTCGGCAAATGTGATGTGACTCTTGTCAGATGGACGTAAGGTTGAGTCCATGAGAAGGCTTCGATCACCAGTCATATGATTAGTGCATCCACTATCAATAATCCATTCTGAAGCAGTTGGTGTCATACCCTACAGAGGAGTTAGGGGGATAGGCTTCACGAAGAGTATTGTGAAGCATAAACATTTGACGAGCAAGTGGATTATGAAAGCTCAGATCCAGGTTAGGACAGATAGGATGCATGGCAAGCGACTCAGGAACGAAATACATAATAAGACCATTTGGGCATTTTATCTTGCACCCCACAAGATGTTTTAGGTCCCTAGCAATAGCATCTGACGCCTTTGATTTCCGGCTGGAGACCTTCCCCTACAAAAGAGAGCTAAGTCTTCTTAACCACCCACATCTTCAGGGGTGGCTTCGAAGCAATGAGTCTAAGTGCAGCATCTGAGAACTTTGGCTTTGTAACCCTAGCAAATAGTCTTGCAGGAGGTGTCGGTGTCAAAACTGGCGGATCTCAGGTAGGGGGTCCTGAACTATGCGTCTAGGCCGGATGGTAACAGGAGGCAAGGGACACGAAGTTTTACCCAGGTCCGGGCCCTCTTGATGGAGGTAAAACCCTACGTCCTGCTTGATTAATATTGATGATATAGGTAGTACAAGAGTAGATCTACCACAAGACCGGAGAGGCTAAACCCTAGAAGCTAGCCTATGGTATGATTGTTGTTCAGTATGTTGTCCTACGGACTAAAACCCTCCGGTTTATATAGACACCGGAGAGGGTTAGGGTTACACAAAGTCGGTTACAATGGTAGGAGATCTACATATCCGTATCACCAAGCTTGCCTTCCACGCCAAGGAAAGTCCCTTCCGGACACGGGACGAAGTCTTCAATCTTGTATCTTCATAGTCCAGGAGTCCGGCTGAAGGTATAGTCCGGCCATTCGGACAACCCCTAATCCAGGACTCCCTTAGTAGCCCCTGAACCAGGCTTCAATGATGACGAGTCCGGCGTGCAGATTGTCTTTGGCATTGCAAGGCGGGTTCCTCCTCCAAGTACTTCATAGAAGATTTTGAACACAAAGATAGTGTCCGGCTCTGCAAAATAAGTTTCCACATATTGCCATAGAGAGAATAATATTTACACAAATATAATTTGCTGACGTATTCCTAGTGTGACATCGCACCACGGCCGAGCCTTTATTCGAATCGTTTTATTGTCCCACCTCAGCGTGTCATGCGAGGCGGTTTCCTTGGCACGTCTCGTCGAAGCAGAGATCATGTCCCCTTATTCCGGGATTCTCATCAATATGGGCGTGGGTAACCCAACCGCTTCTAGGACTCCTAGACTATAGGCAAGTCCAAACGGCCACCGAGAGCTTTTGAATCTGGCGTTTGCTGCCGTGCCCTTCGTGTTGTCTTCTTTATTTCGGCGTTTGTTATTGCTGTTGCGCCGTGATTTCCCGTTTCCATCTCTAACTTCAGATGTACTGGGGTCGCTGGTGCTGCATCTGGCTAGCCAGCTGTCCTCACCCGTGCAAAAGCGGGTCATGAGGCTTGTTAATGCGGCCATCGTTCTCGGCTTATTTTGGCCGAGGTGTCTGGCAAGCCATTCGTCACGGACGCTATGCTTGAAAGCTGCCAAGCCTTCGGCGTCCGGACAGTCGACAATCTGGTTCTTTTTAGTAAGAAACTTGTTCCAAAGCTTTCGGGCTGACTCTCCGGGCTGTTGAGTTATATGACTCAAATCGTCCGCATCCGGAGGTTGGACATAAGTCCCTTGAAAATTTGCCCGAAAGGCGTCTTCGAGCTCTTCCCAACTTCCAATGGAGCTTTCGAAGAGGCCTTTAAGCCAGTGACGAGCTGGCCCCTTGAGCTTGAGGGGTAAGTACTTGATGGCGTGGAGATCATCTCCTCGAGCCATATGGATATGAAGGATGTAGTCCTCAATCTAGACCCCAGGGTCTGTTGTTCCGTTGCATGTCTCTATGTTTACGGGTTTGAATCCCTCTGGAAATTCATGGTCCAACACCTCATTGGTGAAACATAGGGGGTGTGCGGCACCCCTGTAGCTGGGTGTACCGCGTTGTTCGGATGTTTGTTGTGTTGCATTGTATGCTGGGGCGCGCTTGTGTGGTCCATAGATGTATCTTGTTGCGCCATCCTTTGGGTGCGAGCCCTCGCATGGGTCGCGTGTTGTATTGTGAGTGGCGTTGTATGCCGCTCTGTGTTGGTAGAGGGGTCGTGTATCCGGCCAGGTGGCTACTTTGATATTTGGTTGTGGGGGGTCTGAGGCCTCCTCATCGAATTCAGGTAGCAGCTTCCGCTTCGGGCAGCTCTTCGAGGGGCGATTGTCGCTGTACCTCGCTGCTGTGTTGAGTATTTTACTCCATCTGATTTGGAGTGTGTCTTGCGCATCCTTGAGCCTTTGCTTCTGCTTTTGAAGACTCCTCGCGGTGGCAACAAGCCTTTTACGGGCATTCTGCTGCTCCGGGTGCCTGTCCGGCGTTATGTCGTCCGGACCATTATCCTTGATAGAATTTGTTTGTTCGGTTTGATTATCCGAATTGTCGTTGTCCGGTAGCGGTTCGCCCTGCTCCAGCGCTGGGTCCGTGTGATCGTTATTTCTGTCGAGGCGGGATTTGGGGTGGCGCTTGCGTCGCTGCTTTGACTGCTTCTCGAGGGAACAAGCCTTCGGTGCGTCCTTCCACTCCTCGTCGTCATCTTTTGGTGCGTCCACCATGTATACGTCATATGACGAGGTGGCTTTCCAGGGCCCAATAGGCATTGGTTCTTCATCGTCTCCTTCATTGGCGTCCATACCGTCGATGTCTTCGGAGTCGAAGTCGAGCATGTCGGTTAAATCGTCGATAGTGGCTACAAAGTGGGTGGTGGGTGGGTTTTGAATTTCTTCATCGTCCGTATCCCAACCTTGCTGACCGTAGTCCGACCAGGGCTCTCCTGATAAAGAGAGAGACTTTAGTGTCTTCAGGATATCGCCGAAAGGCGAGTGCTGAAAGATGTCCGCGGCAGTGAACTCCATGATCGGCGCCCAATCGGATTCGATCGGCAGGGGCGCGGAGGGTTCGGAGTCCGGAGAGGAGTCCGGCTCCTTGGAGTCACGAGTCTCGCAGAGTGCGGGGCTGGTGTTCGGCTCAATCGCCGTTGGGATCGCAGCCCCCGAGGCGGCGTCCAACCACCCATCCTCGATCGGCGCAGTTGGCTCCAAATTAAGGGTCGAAGCCGATGCGGGTGCGGCCTCCAGGACACTGTTCGGCGGTAGAGCTAGATCATGCTCGTCGTGACAGTGTGACGTGCTCGGCAGTGGCTCTAATCCGTCGAAGATCAAGTCCCTGCAGATGTCAGCCGTGTAGTTTAAACTGACCTGACGGCCAGGGGCATAGCTTTCGATCTGCTCCAGATGGCCAAGTGAATTGGCCCGCAGTGCGAAGCCGCCGAAGACGAAGATCTGTTCGGGGAGGAAGGTCTCACCCTGGACTGCATCACTATTGATGATCGTAGGAGCTATCAAGCCTAACAGCGACGACATAGAGGAACTCTTAATGAAAGCACCAACGTCGGTGTCAAAACCGGTGGATCTCGGGTAGGGGTTCCCGAACTGTGCGTCTAGGCCGGATGGTAACAGGAAGCAAGGGACACGAAGTTTTACCCAGGTTCGGGCCCTCTTGATGGAGGTAAAACCCTACGTCCTACTTGATTAATATTGATGATATAGGTAGTACAAGAGTAGATCTACCACGAGATCGGAGAGGCTAAACCCTAGAAGCTAGCCTATGGTATGATTGTTGTTCTGTATGTTGTCCTACGGACTAAAACCCTCCGGTTTATATAGACACCGGAGAGGGTTAGGGTTACACAAAGTCGGTTACAATGGTAGGAGATCTACATATCCGTATCACCAAGCTTGCCTTCCACGCCAAGGAAAGTCCCTTCTGGACACGGGACGAAGTCTTCAATCTTGTATCTTCATAGTCCAGGAGTCCGGCTGAAGGTATAGTCCGGCCATCCGGACACCCCCTAATCCAGGACTCCCTCAGGAGGTGAATAATACTCATAAGAATAAGCAAAGTAGTTCTTGGTCTTATGAACATGGCGGTTTGATGAAACACGCTCACATTCATAGGCCTGAGTATGGTTTCCCTACAAAACATTTGTGTTAGGGTGACTCAAGTGAGTCTTGTGTCTGTATGAAGCCTTTGGACCATATGAATCCTTTGGTGTGGGATTTGTCTTCTTCCCTTGTGTTGTCATGACGACATTCACTGGAAGATTCTCCAGACACCTTTTGGGCACCCATATTTTCTTCATAGGTGGCCCATTCCTGCAGTTAGTACCAATATACCTGGCAAGCACTTCACCATTCTGATTCTTAAACAGTTTATAGTTTGCATCAAAGGATTCATCAATGATAATCGGGTTAGCACAAGTGAAGCCAGATAGGGTGGATGGGTCCACTGAAGGTTCCTTTGCAGCAACCCATGTGGTTTTGGGGTACTGCTCAGGCTTCCAGTAAGAACCATCAACATTCATTTTCCTCTCGAACCCAACACCCTCTTTCCTAGGGTTTCAGTTCAGAATCTGCATTTTGAGGACATCACATAGTGTCTGATGCCCTTTGAGACTTTTGTACATCCCTGTCTCAAGCAATGTCTTCAACCTAGCATTTTCATCAGCAATAGCAATGGCATCCTCACCAGAAGGGTTAGTTACCACATCAACAGTTGAAGATATTGCAATAGTAGCAGCAGTAGAACATTCAACAACAGAGGTAGCGTTATCACGCTCAAGGCATTTTAGACATGGTGGTTCAAATCCTTCTTGAGCGGGACTGATCTGTTGAGAACGAAGTGACTCCTTTTCTTTTTGAAGATCTTCATGAACTGCTCTCAATTTCTCAAGTTCTTGCTTCCTTTGAAGATAATCATAGGAAAGATTTTCATGAGTTGTTGAGAGCGTTTCATGACGACTTTCAAGTTCCTCATACTTAACATGAAGATTTTTTATGTCTTCAATTAAGGACTGAGATCGAGTCATTTCCGCGTCCAACAGGTCATCGCTTTTGTCTAACAGTTTTTGAATATGTTCCATAGCTTTCTATTGTTCAGTTGCAATTTTAGCAAGTGTTTTGTAGCTGGGTTTGGATTCACAATCAGAGTCATCTTCACTTGATGTTTGAAAGTAAGCATCACATGAGTTTACCTTGGCACCACGTGCCATGAAGTAGTAGGTGGGAGCGGAGTCGTCCTTGTCGTTAGCATCAGCGTAGGTGACGGAGCCATTGTCTTCAGTGTTGAAGATGGACTTGGCAACGTAGGCTGTAGCTAGAGCCAGACTTGCAACGCCAGAGTCGGACTCTTCCTCAGACTCCACCTCTGCCTCCTCAGATGTAGACTCCTCCTCTGAATCCATCTCCTTGCCAACAAAAGCATGAGCCTTGCCAGATGAGCTCTTCTTGTGTGATGAAGACTTAGAAGAGAACTTGGAGGATTTCTTCTTCTTCTTGTCATCAGAATCATATTCCTTGCTCTTCTTCTTCTTCTTCTTGTTTTCATTGTCCCACTGTGGACACTCAGAGATGTAGTGACCAGATTTCTTGCACTTGTGGCATGTTCTCTTCTTGTTGTCATGAGTAGAAGCTTCGTCATTCCTTGAGCTGGATCGTGAAGACTTTCTGAAGCCTTTCTTCTTGGTGAATTTCTGGAACTTCTTCACAAGCATAGCAAGCTCCTTTCCAATGTCTTCAGGCTCACCAGAACTGCAGTCAGATTTTTCTTCAGATGAGGAAGCAGCTTTTGCCTTCAAAGCACGAGTTCGGCCATAGTTGGGACCGTAGATATCTCTTTTCTCAGAAAGCTTAAACCCATGTGTGTTGAGCCTCTCAAGTATGTCAGACGAATCGAGTGTCTTGAAGTCAGGGCGCTCTTGAATCATCAGGGCTAGGGTGTCAAACGAGCTGTTAAGAGATCTCAGGAGTGTCTTGACGATTTCATGGTTGGTGATCTCAGTGGCGCCGAGAGCATGAAGCTCATTTGTGATGTCAGTGAGGCGATCAAACGTGAGCTGAACATTCTCATTATCATTTCTCTTGAAGCGGTTGAAGAGGTTGTGAAGGACAATGATCCTTTGATCTCTCTGGGTTGAGGCGCCTTCGTTGACCTCGGAGAGCCAGTCCCATACTAGCTTCGACATTTCCAGAGCACTCACACAGCCATACTGTCCTTTGGTCAGATGACCACAGATGATGTTCTTGGAAGTAGAATCTAGTTGAACGAACTTCTTGACATTAGCAGGGGTGACACCTTCACCAGTCTTGGGAACGCTGTTCTTGACGACATACCATAGATCGACATCAATGGCTTCAAGATGCATGCGCATCTTATTCTTCCAGTAGGGGTAATCAGTGCCATGGGAGGGCCAGAAGAGCCACGAGGAGGGCACAACCCACCAGGGCGCGCCTGGTGGGCCTAGCTTGCCCCGGTGGGTTGTGCTCACCTCGAGGCCCATCTTCGTGTGAAACCGACACTAAAAAATCCTATAAATAGAGAAACCATCAGAAATAACCCTAGATCAGAAGTTCCACCACCACAAGGCTCTGTATCCACCGAAAACCAATCTAGACCCTTTCCGGCATTCTGTCGGAGGGGGGAATCATCTCCGGTGGCCATCTTCATCATCGCGGCAGCCACCATGATGAGGAGGGAGTAGTCCACCCTCGGGGCTGAGGGTTTGTACTAGTAGCTATGTGTTTAATCTCTCTTTCTCCCTCTTGTTCTTGAGATGTTATGATCTTGATGTATCGCGGGCTTTGTTAATATAGTCGGATCATATGGTGTTTTCCCCTCTCTATCTTGTTGTGATGAATTGAGTTTTTCCCTTTGAGATTTCGTTGTTATCGGATTGAATACTTTTATGGATTCGAGAACACTTGATATATGTCTTGCAATTGAATACTCGTGGTGACAATGGGGTATCGTATTGATTCACTTGATATATGTTTTGGCACTCAACTCGCGGATTCCCGAGGTGAAATTGGGGTAATCTATGCATAGGGGTTGATGCACGTTCTTGTGTTTGTTTCTCCGGTGTAAATCTTGGGGCACTCTTTGAAGTTCTTTGTGTTGGATTCAATATTATGAATCTGAAATTATTTGGTGTTATTTTAGTACGAACTCTTGGATAGATCGATCGGAAAGAATAGCTTAGAGGTGGTTTCGTAATCTACAAACGATTCCTTCTTATGTTCTCCGCTAGATAGGAACTTTGGAGTGATTCTTCGTTGCACTTTGAGGGGTGGTTATATGATCCAATTATATTAGCATTGTTGAGAGATTGCACTAGCGAAAGTACGGACCCTAGGCCTCATTTTCAAGCATTGCGATACCGTTTTGTGCCCGTTAATTATTTGCTACCTTGCTGTTTTTATTTATTCAGATTATAAAAATATATTTCTACCATTCGTATTACACTTTTATCACCATCTCTTTGCCGAACTAGTGCACCTATACAATTTGCCATTGTATTAGGTGTGTTGGGGACACAAGAGATTTCTCATATTTCGTTGTAGGGTCGTTTGAGAGAGACCATCTTCATCCTATGCCTCCCATGGATTGATAAACCTTAGGTCACCCACTTGAGGGAAAATTGCTACTGTCCTACAAAACTCTGCGCTTGGAGGCCCAACACATGTCTACAAGAATAAAGTTGCATAGTAGACATCAGGGCCCTCTTAATGGAGGTAAAACCCTAATTCCTGCTTGATTGACTTTGATGAGTATAGGGGTTACAAGAGTTGATCTACCTCAAGATCATAATGGCTAAAACCTAGTTGTCTAGCCTATATGAGTTTTTTTCTTGTCTCTACGGACTAAACCCTTCGGTTTATATAGACATCAGAGGGGCCTAGGGTTATACAGAGTCGGTTTACAGAAGAAGGAATCTATACATCCGGACGCCAATCTTGCCATCCACACAAAGGAGAGTCCCATCCGGACACGGGGAATGCCTTCTACTTTGTATCTTCACGACCCATCAGTCCGTCCCACAACACACGGGTCGGACACCCAAGGACCCCTTAATCCAGGACTCCCTCAGTAGCCCCTGAACCAGTATTCAATGACGATGTGTTCGGCGCACAGATTGTCTTCGACATTGCAAGGCGGGTTCCTCCTCCAAATAATTCAAAGCAATGTTCTGAATAAAAGAACTACGCCCGGCTTTGTATAACAACCACAACCTTCAACCACGAAGGCAATATACTTAATTAAAATAAGGTTTATCAACTGACAACTTTTTTAGCGAAATGCCATGTCTGGCCTCTTTATCATTTTGAACCGTTTTTCAGCCTCCCGCTTCACATTTCGAGGCGCAACCTCTATTGACATATCTTGTCAAAGCAGAGATTGTGTCCCCTTATTGCGGGATTCTCATCAATACGGGTTTGGGTAATCCAACCATGCCATTCGCACGACCCCTTGGGAACAGGCGAATTTTAAGGCTTGAGGGGGGGGGACATTTGATATTCACTGCCTATATAAGCGGATAAAGATCCCTTCTTTTTACCTCACGCCTTCTTCCTCCCCTGCTTTCCCATCCTCAAACTCCAGCGCTTAAGCTTCAATCTTTCCCACCGCCTCCAACCTCTCCAGCCATGTCCGGATCCGGCTCACAAGGCAAGTGGATGACCTCCTTTGTTACAAAGAAGGACGTCAAGGAGCTCTGAAAAGTAGGGTACCTGGTTGCGGACGTCGCGCACAGGCTCCCTGCCAAAAAGCAAGTCATCCTGAAAGTGCTAGTTATCGACTAGAGGGGGGTGAATAGGCGATTTTATGAAAGTCTTCAAAACATGGAAGTTTCGAAGACAAACGATAGAAATGAACCTATTAACATGTAGCGGAAGGTAGACTACACTAGGCAAGCCATAGTCAAGTATTCAATGAAGTGAAAGCACGAAGACTATTAGCAGCTAGGCAGCAAGGATCAGGATGGAAGATAGTATGAAGCCAATCAGGACAAGTAGTCACACAGTGAAGTCAAACAGATAAATGCAAGCAGTCAATGACTTGACGAAGACAAACTGTATGTAAAAGAGAAAGAAGAGATAGAACCAGTTGCTTGGTGAAGACAAAGGATTTGTTGGACCAATTCTAGGTGATGTGACAACTATACATCTGGTTAGGGAGGCTGAGATTCAACTCAGAAGACTGTGTCTTCACCTTATTCCCCTTGAGCTAAGGACACCCAGTCCTCGTCCAATCACTCACATAAGACTTCAAGGTAGACTTCCAAACCTTCACAGACTTCATTCACCGGCGATCCACAATGACTCTTAGATGCTCAGAACGCGACGCCTAACCGGCCGGAGGATTCACAATCCTCAAGTGTAACAAATCTTCAGATCACACAGACAGAAAGACTTTAGTGATGCCTAACACTCTTTGGCTATGAGTGTTTAGGGCTTTGTCCTTGCAAGTATTTCTCTCTCAAAGGCTTCGGAGGTGGGTTGCTCTCAAACGACAAAACATGTGCACTAACTCTAAGCAGCCACCAATTTACGGTGTAGGGGTGGGCTATTTATAGCCACTAGGCAACCTGACCTGATTTGTCCGAAATGACCCTGGGTCACTAAGGAACTGACATGTGTTCCAACGGTTAGATTTCAAACACACGCAGCAGCTTGACTTGGACTACAAGTAAAGCTGACTCATCCAGCTCCGGATAAGATTTGCTCTAATAGTCTTCGCTCAAAGACTTAGGATTTGGTTGAGCATCAGTTTAGTCACTCTGACTTTGTTCACTTGGTCACCACTTAACAGTACGGTGGTTCCTATGACTTAACAAAGAAGAAAATGAAACTACGAAACAACTATGTCTTCGCGCTCCAAAGACTTCATGCGATGTCTTCTCATGTCATAGTCTTCAATGTGAATATCTTCACATGTCACCATTATCTTCAATGTCTTCACACATTTTTAGACGTCATCTCCAGTAGGTAAACCGAATCAATGAGAGACTACTACCTCTGTTATCCTGCATTTCTCACAAACACATTAGTCCCTCAACCAGGTTTGTCGTTAATACTCCAAAACCAACTAGGGGTGGCACTAGATGCACTTACACATCCCCACTCCGGAGCTCGGCGAGAGAGTGGTGTTTATCCTCCACTTCCTCCGCGGGCTAGGTTTTCTTCTCCACCCTTTTGTCCGCCGCCTCATGTTCTATTACGGTCTAGATTTCCACGATCTAGCCCCAAATTCATTCCTCCACATCTCGGCGTTTATCACCGTGTGCGAGGCGCTCCTCCGCATCCCCCTCCCCACTTCGGCCTATGGCTCAAGGTTTTCAATGTGAAGCTGAAGGTGGTCGATGGGCAGCACGCGGACTACGGCGGTGCCATGGTGAGAAAGCTCCCTGTCGGTGTCTTGGACTAGGGGGTACTCACCACGTCATCTCCCCATCTGTTAGATTGGGTCGAGGACCCCCATGGACGTATACTCATGGGCTAGTTCGGACAGTTGCCGCATACAAGGAACATTCCACAAGACTTGGTGATCAAGACAAGGACTCCTTCCCACCGGCGTATTCGGCTAGGACTCTTGTTATCCTAGGCCATTGGTGCATTATATAAACTGAGGCCAGGCTAGTCGGTAGATAACATATACAACAATCATAATCATAGGCTAGCTTCTAGGGTTTAGCCTCTACGATCTCGTGGTAGATCAACTCTTGTAACCCCTATACTCATCAATATAAACAAGAGCAGGACGTAGGGTTTTACCTCCATCAAGAGGGCCCGAACCTGGGTAAGCATCGTGTTCCCTGTCTCCTGTTACCCATCAATCCATGATACACAGCTTGGGACCCCCTACCCAAGATCTTCCGATTTTGACACCGACAATGGTGCTTTCATTGAGAGCTCGGCTGTGTGATCGGCAAAGGATCAATGGCTCGCCCGCAGATCAACTGCGACGCCGACTCGACTGGTCACCTCGGCTCGACTGGTCACCTCGGCTCGACCGAGGACCGCACTCCATCTCCGATCGTCGTGTTCGCGTGGGGGCCTTCATCAACATCAACTCCGATCTCTATCAAGATCATGGAGGAATCATCCGTGGAGCTCGGGGGCTCAACGTCAACATTGCACTCGGGCGACCATGCTGTTTTTTCCGAACAGCGAACGTGTATCCGCTGCCACCGCCTCCTCGAGCATCGCTTTGACGATTCCTTTGGTGGAATTGTGCGGAATTGAGTCTACAAAAACCATGCAAAATTTCGTCGAGTTCCGATGGAGGAATCTCCAGCAATCTACAATATACCGGAGCCCTGTCAAATCTGGACGGGAATCTGGACGAGTTTAGGGCATGGTCTCCAGCACCTAGCTCGGACGTCCTTTGGAAGATCCAACCATTGATCGGCTGCAGAATTCCTATATCTACCACCCCTCCAAATTTCAGCTCGATCCGACTGTCCAAACTCCAGGAACCTTCCGATTAGTGCATCACTTTTCGGATCTGTTTTCTGCACGAATACGGATCCAACCCGAATTCATGTTTCTTTATGAACGTGATATGGGACAACCTTCTTAAAGGAATTTGCTCCTAGGGTATTGTGCACTATTTTTAAACACGTTCCCATAAAATTTTAAGCCTCCTCTAAGGTAATCTTCACTGTCATGCTGGTGTCAAACCAGTCCGGCAATACTGCTCCTCGGCGAGCCAACCTTTGCTAGCATCGCCATGCCACCGCTTCATCACCCATCAGGCAATGGGTCTGCGGATCGAGCCCTAATTTTGCAAGTAACCTTTGTCCAGATTGCTACAACAGATAAACCAGGTGCTATTAATCCTAGTATTTTTTTCTTGCTTGGGTTTATTTTTCCCAAGGAATTATTACTCCAGTTTGTTTAATCATCTATACACAGGTCTATCAAATGGTGGCTGTATTAACAATGGTGGCGTCAGTTTCCGTATACAGTTCGGCGAATGCCGCATCCGGAACTCAGACCGGCCTGTGAATTCGGGCTTGGCTACGCCTTCACCGCGTCACACCGACCCCCAGCATCGACATGACTTCGACGCCAGGCCAAATCTCTTTTAATAAATTATTTTTGCGAAAAGCAATTATCCTTTTTGGACTGCACTATTTTATGTGTGTAGGTGATTGACTTCGACCGCGTCACGTGGTCTCTTCGGCAAGCCGACGCCGTCGTCCTAATCGGTGTAAATCGGCTCACGTGATCACCTTGTTGGTCGTATTACCATACCGACATGTTCGGTTGCCTTGGGGACTTCGGCATCGCCAAGAGAGCTCTACCTCATCGAGTGTTCGGCGCACAGGCCATATTTCTTTTATTACTCACTTTGCATAAATTATTGATTATGCAACATTTTTTATTATTCTTATTATCTCCGGCTTGCACTATTTTCTATGCACAGGTAGATAATCCGGGCAGCGCTGTCACCATGGCGTACCGATGTACCACGTCACCTCGGCTGACCGGGAGCTTCGTCATCACTTCATTAACACATGCTGGGGGCTTCGGCGTCACACTGCCGGCCTGCTCCGTCGCCGCGGTCGGACTAGGGTTTTCACTTCGCCCATCGATTATGCTATATCACCACTTCATCAAGCCGAGTTCTTTACTCGGACATCTCGGGACCGGCTTGGAGGCTGGGATCTCGTCCCGCCACAATCTCGGCCTGCGTCATCAACATCGAACACATTAACCAGCTAAGTTGCCTTCATGCTCAAAGTTTTAAATTTTCAACTTGTGTTTCGCTTCGACCAAGCATTATACTTTTTGGAAAAAAGTTGTTTGTAAAAAATTTCCTTGTCCAAACTTTGTTTGTGACGCACAAATTCAAATACCCCGTTTATTTGGGGGCTTCCTTTATGAAGCTTTTGCTCTGGCATATGATTATACTTGTACGGCTTCGTTCCTTGTTCGTGTATTACGCCGCAATATGCACCATATTGACTTAAGCGATTTGCAAGCTGGGTTGCCTGACTCCTGTGCTTACCCCTACGTTCCCGATTGTTCGGCTAGGGAGTAAAGGGAGCACCTCTGCGATTGTCATGACCGGGTCCTCCGAGCTCTGACCTCAGACTGGGTGAAGCCAAAAGCTAGCGCTCTTATTGTTTTCAATCATGGTCGGCACACAACAGAACTCATGAGTACAAAAAATCTATTGCACAAGTCTCATAGTAATAATGAGCACCGAAAAAGGTATCGGTGGGGGTACTATTTTCTTCGAAGATGCTTCTTACACTTCGTCAGTAATATAGCATAAGTTCCCTGAGCGCGCTTTGTCTGTTACAGCCTTATGGCCCGGTTGCCTGGTTATCGGAAACACTGTCGATATTCTCGACAGGTGGAGTACATAACACTTTTCGGTCCTTGACCGAAGAGGGAGAAGCCGATGGTCAGTTAAGACGCTTTAAAGTTCGGGTGAACAAAGATATGATATTAGTTCTTCGGTACATACAATCATTATACATAAAATTCTTTTACCCAAGCCGCTTGGGGGCTCTCAAATTTATATGAGCCGTTTTATAATAAGTGTTCTTCTTCTTAGTTGTTGCAAAGTTTTTATTAGTATTATTATTCATCACTCCTTTTTTGACATGAGTGTGTGGTCACTAGCCGGGAGAGCCTAATTTCTCTCTCAGAGCCACTAGAGTATAGTTTGCTAAACTGGCCTAATGAGAAGTACTCCGCCTTCACGATAGGAGGTTGAAGCCATAGGCTGACCCGCTTGGAGTCTTGAGATAGGATGTGTCATGTTAAAGCACGACAGAAGCACTCTTTTTTTCTAAGACCAATTTTCGGATTAGCACCGAACACTTGATCTTGCTCGGACGTCATGTTTTTACTGACGTTTTTTGGTTTTCCAAGCTTTTGGCACTTATAAACTATTTGTGTGTTTTCAGCACAAGTCTTGCAATGCAGCGCCGGACACCTTTAAAGATTCGGCAAAAACATTCTCGGATATTGCTATATATGCATCGGTTTTGAATTGTGTCTTCGGTCAATAGTTGGGTTGCCCGGCTCCTGCGCTTGCCTCCTATGTTCCGCTTTGTTCGGCTAGGTGTGCAAAGGAAGAACCACTGCGATTGTGCTTCCAGCTCACATGGTTAAGCACCTCAGTGGAGAAAGCCAAAAACTGACTGTCACAATAAGCGTAAACTGGTCAGCGATCCAATGACTGTGTTATATGATGGGCCATTCATAACATTGGCCAAAGTGTTTACGGCTTGACCTCGACTGTCGTCGTACCGGGGGCTAGTAACTGGACTCCCAAACTAAATCCTCAATATTTTGCTCTTACATTAGAGCTGAGGTTTCATGATCATGCTTAGCATGACAACCCAAAGAAAGAAACCGCTAGCGGGACTATTTTCTTTCGAAGACATTTCTTATGTTAAACAATAATATAACATATCTCTCTGCGTACCTTTGCTTATAAAACCGTATGGTCAGTTTGCCTTGTTTGTCATAAATCTTTGCCGTCATAAAGGCCTTATAGAGTAGGAAAAACACTCCTCGGCTACTGGCCGAGGAGGTTGAAGCCGATGTTCAGTGAACAAAGTTTTGTACAATGCGGATCCGAGCATTAATGACGTAAAGTACTTGGATACATAGAGTCATTACACATAATTTTTGATTTTACTATGGATATCGATCCTTAATTCGGCCACCCGTGCCCGCATTAAGGCTTGGGGGATACTGGGCTTCGGTCTTATTATTTACAAATATTAAAGGGGCACATCGATCCCCTGATCTGGTGTTGCCACCCGACCAGTGTCTCGGGGGCTACTGCATTGCATGTCCAATGCATAAAATTTTAAGTGCAATATGGTTTCCGAGGAGATTTTGATCCCCAGGTTGGTTGGCCGCACCCAACCTGAGTCTTGAGGACTGAGCACGCCGCTTTTTGTGTCCCGAAGTATTCTGCCAAGCTAGGACTTGACCCTCAGGCTGATTTTGCAAATCAACCCGAGTCTCAGCGGCTACTGGGATAAGCGGTCTTACGTCATCCTTCAGGTGCATCTCGGGTTTTAGACCGATACACACCTTGAGGGCTACTGGCTATATATCTCGGCAGAGAATAAGTTGCACCAATCAAAAATATTGACAAAAAATGGGCCCACAGTCGGGGTGGTGCACCACCTCGGAAGCAGTCCGGCATAAAGCTCGGGCGCTAGTGGCTGGCTCCATAGAGGGCATTTCCGGCATTAAGCTCGGCTAAACTCCTTCAACTTTTTTGAACCAAGGTGATTTATGACAGTCTGACATTGGAGCTTGGACATAGTCCAGCATTGGAGCTTGGATACAGTATGGTGTTGGAGCTCGGATAGATTCCGGCGTTGGAGCTCGGAAGCGGTCTGGCGTTGGTGCTCGTCTGCAAAAGATACCTCGAATGCAGTCTGGCATTGGAGCTCGGACGCAAGAGGACACTGCCTCTCGGGAACAACTTCAAACCCGAGGTGTGGCATAAAAATAACGAGGCATTAATAAAGTCCGAAAACTTAAAGAGGCTCCTCAGATACCCGACATATAAACTCGTCGAATGCATTTCGGCGATCCTCAAGATCGAAGATGAGAAGAGTTGTTGAACCATTTTTCAAGACCGACAACCGAAGATGAAGAATAGTTTGGAAGAATCGACGAGCATCCCTAACTTGAAGACCGGTTCAGGGGGCTACTGTCGGTGTCCTGGACTAGGGGGTACTCACCACGTCATCTCCTGATCTGTTAGATTGGGCCGAGGACCCCCATGGCCGTATACTCATGGGCCAGTTTGGATAGTTGCCGCATACAAGGAAGATTCCACAAGACTTGGTGATCAAGACAAGGACTCCTCCCCACCGGCGTATTCGGCTAGGACTGTTGTTATCCTAGGCCATTGGTGCATTATATAAACCGAGGCCAGGAAAGTCGATAGATAACATATACAACAATCATAATCAAAGGCTAGCTTCTAGGGTTTAGCCTCTATGATCTCGTGGTAGATCAACTCTTGTAACCCCTATACTCATCAATATAAACAAGAGCAGGACGTAGGGTTTTACCTCCATCAAGAGGGCCCGAACCTGGGTAAGCATCGTGTCCCCTGTCTCCTATTACCCATCGATCCATGATACACAACTTGGGACCCCCTACCCGAGATCTGTCGGTTTTGACACCGACACTCCCCAACATCACCTGGCCCGAAGGGGCCTTCGTGGAGACTGTCAAGATATGGCAGCAGGAGTGGTTCTACATCACCGAACCTCGCGGTGCCACATCGGCAGCCACTCCTGATTTTAGATCCGGACCCCTAATGCGGCTCGCGCCGTGGACCAACAAGGCTCTGGACTGGGGGTCGACCGACGAAGTGACGATGCTGCAAAAGCGCATCAAAAATATGATAGAGAAAAACACCTGTCTCACTGATGTGATTCAGGTGATGCTTTTCCGCCGGACACTCCCCTGCTAGAGCCGGCCTCTTCATATGTGGGAGTTCAATCCGGAAGGGCTGCGAACCCTGCAGCAATTCTTTGGCACAACGCACGAAGAGATCTGGAAGCTGGTCTTCAAGGCCCAGAAGACGTGGTCGGAGACGACCCACGACATAGGCCTCGACAACGCGCATCCGGCCACCCCGGTAAGCATTTAGTTTCCAAACATAACTTCAGTTCACAAATCAAAGAGTATGCTGAGCCTTTCATCCTTCAATTAGGGTTGGACAAATAAGGCGGAGTGGATCAAGTGTCCGGCTCTGCTACCCGAAGACCCAGCCATTCCTCTGTTAATGAGGATGCTAGTCCCGGTGCCGTATTAAGCGTCGGAGAAGAAGGCCAAGAAGAAGAGCAAGGAGGGAAAAGGTGGCCTCCGCCATAAAGGTACTTCGGAGCTGTGTCCGGAGAGACCGAAGCTCCCTCCTCCCACGAGGGAGATTGAACTAGGTATGAAGATACCGACGATCGAATCTCGGGCAAGTAACATACCGATGACAAAGGGAATAACGTATGTTGTCATTACGGTTTGACCGATAAAGATCTTCGCAGAATATGTAGGAACCAATATGAGCATCTAGGTTCCGTTGTTGGTTATTGACTGGAGAGGTGTCTCCGTCATGTATACATAGTTCTCGAACTCGTAGGGTCCGCACGCTTAACGTTCGATGACAATTTTGTATTATATGAGTTAAGTGATTTGGTGACCGAATGTTGTTCGGAGTCCCGGATGAGATCACGGACATGACGAGGAGTCTCTAAATGGTCTAGAGGTAAAGATTCATATATAGGACGATAGTATTCGGACACCGAAAGTGTTCTGGGGTACCGGGTACGTATCGGGTCACCGGAAGGGGTTCCGGGCAACCCTTAGCAAACTATATGGGCCTAATGGGCCAAGGGAGGGACAGACCAGCCCCTAAGGGGCTGGTGCACCCCCTATAGGCCGAAATAAGGGGGAAAGGAAAGGAGGGAAGGGAGAAGGAAAGGGGAGGATTCGGCCTCCCCCTTTCCTTCCCCTCCCCCCTCTCTTTCCTTCCCCCTCCGACACTTATGGAAGGGGGGAGAGGCCGACTAGTAGGAGGCACCCAAGTAGGATTACTCCTACTTGGGTCGCCCCTTGCTGCCCCTCTCCCTCTCCCACCTATATATATGTGGGGGGCACCGCTAGAACACACAACATTGATTCCTAGCCGTGTACGGCTCCCCCTCCATAGTTTATGCCTCCAGTCGTAGTGCTTAGGCGAAGCCCTGCGCGGATCACTTCACCATCGCCGTCACCACGCCGTTATGCTGACGGAACTCTCCCTCGACACTTTGCTGGATAAAGAGTTCGAGGGACGTCATCGAGCTAAACGTGTGCAAAACTCGGAGGTGTCGTACGTTCGGTGCTTGATCGGTCGGAACGAGAAGAAGCTCAACTACATCAACTGCGTTGTCAAACGCTTCTGCTTTCGGTCTACGAGGGTACGTCGACACACTCTCCCCCTCTCGTTGCTATGCATATCCTAGATAGATCTCGCATGAGCGTAGGAATTTTTTTGAAATTGCATGCTACATTTCCCAACAGTATGGAAGTAACGGTAACTGTGGTAAAAGTAACAGTAGCAATTTTGTAGCAATCGTAACAGTGGCAACAGAAAAGTAACTTAGCGAAGATCAATATGAAACGAACTCATAGGTAATGGATCAATGATGGATAATTATGTCGGATGGCATTCATCATGCAACAGTTATAACCTAGGGTAATACAGAACTAGCTCCAATTCATCAATATAATGTAGGCATGTATTCCGAATATAGTCATACATGCTTATGGAAAATAACTTGCATGACATCTTTTGTCCTACCCTCCCATGGCAGCGGGGTCCTATTGGAAGCTAAGGGATATTAAGGCCTCCTTTTAATAGAGAACCGGGCCAAAGCATTGGCACTTAGTGAATACATGAACTCCTCAAACTACGGTCATCACCGAGAAGTGTCCTGACTATTATCACTCCGGGGTTGCCGGATCATAACACGTAGTAGGTGACTATAACTTGCAAGATCGGATCAAGAACACAAATATTTTCACGAAAACATAATAGGTTAAGATCTGAAATCATGGCACGCAGGCCCTAGTGACAAGCATTAGGCATAACAAAGTCATAGCAATATCAATCTTAGAACATAGTACATACTAGGGATCAAACCCTAACAAAACTAACTCGGTTACATGATAAATCTCATCCAACCCATCACCGTCCAGCAAGCCTACAATGGGATTACTCATGCATGGCAGTGAGCATCATGAAATTCGTGATGGAGGAAGGTTGGTGATGATTTCCCCTCTCCGGAGCCCCGGACGGACTCCAGATCTGGCCTCCCGATGAAGAACAGGGGGTGACGGAGGCTCCGTATCTTAAAACGCGACGAATCCTTTCCTCTGATTTTCCCACCCGAATGTGAATATATCGAGTTGGAGTTTAGGTCGGTGGAGCTTCGTGGGACCCACAAGACGGGGGGGCCACCCTTGTGTATAGGTGGTGGGTCCCCTTTGGTTGATTCTTTCGCTAATATTTTTTATTTATTCCAAAAATATTCTCCGTGAAGTTTCAGGTCATTCCGAGAACTTTTATTTCTGCACAAAAATAACATCATGGCAATTCTGTCGAAAACAGCGTCAGTTTAGGTTAGTTCCATTCAAATCATGCAAATTAGAGTCCAAAATAAGGGGAAAAGAGTTTGAAGAAGTAGATATGATGGAGACGTATTACCACTCGCAACGAAGTTCCTGCACCGCCGGACATGGACACAACCGCCAGTTGTGCGTCCTACATGCTGTCATCGAACGTTCGGGAGTGCATGTGGCAGGTGGACAGCGAGGGACCGTCCACGTCCAATATCGACTTCACGTCCACCTGAGACCCACACGTTCGGGAGCGCCGGTGACGGACAGGTTGTGGACTCCTCTGAGGATGAGTAGGGCATGGGAGGCGGCAGGGCATTGAGTCCCAAGTGGGCCGATCCGTCACCCATCTCCCATGTACTACTCTTCCTCACCTTCACTTCACGGGTCTTACCGCTGCCGTTCATGGATACGTCAGATAGAGGACGTGCCCGTTGATGCGAAATATAAAGGAAGTGGACGACGGCCGCAGCCGTAGGATAGGTTTAGTGTCAGGTTTTCTTTTTCTTCTAATGTTCAAAATGTAATGAAAATCCAACGTAATTGCATGAATCTCGTCTGATCTATATGAAAATTCACTGTGTTTGCATGAATTTTGTTCAGTTACTTGAAAAGTTGTTTGAAATATATGCGGACAGCATTAGATGGTGGTCTCCGGCATCACTGTCCGTGGACAGATGCCCAAACAAATTTAAGGTTCAACGTAGTAGATGCCCTTAATATTTGTTTTTTTTGCAAGATAATATTAGTTCGTTTTTGGCTGCCTCACTTTAGTGATTGGCAGCGGAGGACGACCTTCGCATCACCTCGGCAAGGCACCTTCATGGCAGCTTCATACGTTCTAACCCATGCTAATTGTTGTTTGTGAGTTGGGCGGTGATCTGTAGCACGAGACAGAATTTGCTAGCCAGTAATTGTTCAGGCCTGGTGCACTCGCTCTTCTTATCTTATGGTTATATAGTCACCTTATAGCTTCAAGTGAACAATACGCCTCCTATATGTCTCTATATTTAATAAAGAAAATCAACAAGGGAACTCCTTGTTTCAAAAGAAAATAAAAAGTTTCTAGGACAATATTCTGACCGACGTGCACGTATCTTAATCTCTTTGGTTCCATCGGACTATATTTCGGCCAGTTGCTCACTTCCTCGCCCTCAGTCTCGTGATGTTCATCTGCAGTCTATTTAAGGCATCCTCAACGCCGGCCCTCAAACCTTTCATATTTGTTTGGACCGCGTTATCCGGACTGTGGAAGCCATTCAACGTGAGGTTGTATCGATTCGCGGTGTGGACCGGACGTGAATTCTCCCCTAAACAAGAGACAAACGTGGGTGACGACGATGTCCCAATGGAGAATGCCATCGACGATGAACCGGCGCCACCCTCCTCCTCTGTGCCAACCTCGCCGGTGCATTGCACCTTGACCATCAGCGAGGCCCGTGCCAATGGACATGGTGCAGGAAGAGCGGTTCCGGGAGGCGCAGGCCGATGCCGCCTACGACCACCACCTTCTACAGGAGCACGTGCAGGAGGAGGAGCAGCTCACCGCCGGCAGGGCTGTTGCGCCGGACACAGACCTGACGGAGCAGGCGCTGCTCGAGTCCTATCACTCCGTCAGTGATATCTGCCTCGCTCGGTAGTGGTACCGCCACCGGGTGGTGGAGGTGGTGGCCGCCTATAAGGAGAGCGACGACGTGGGCAAGGCGGTGTTTGGCGAGACCGATGACGAGGAGGACATCGAGTCCGCGCCCCGCCGTGGCAACGACGAAGTCGACACGTCCGTGGGCGCCGTGGGCAGTGAGGAAGAGTAGTGCACAGTAGGTCGCGCCGCTCGTGTCCAGGAAGGCCACCGGTCCTCCCGTCCCATCGACGCCAAACTTGGTGGGATCACCATCTTCAGCCGATTAGTCGCTTGGCGAGGATGTTGAGGCGGACAACTTCACTTCCAGGGCCTCTGGAGGCGGAGGTTACGGAGGCGGAGCTGGAGAGCACCGAGGCGGAAGTGGAGACGGTGAAACTTCAGTTCTCGGGACTGATGGCTGGACACGGGGAACGGGCGCCAACGACCATTTAGATTAGGTATTAGTTATACCTTTAGGTCGGACTAGCACCGCTTTGATGTAAATGTAATGAAAATTTTCATGTTTACATGAAATTCAGACGTGTTTATATGAAATTTGTCATGTTTATATAAAATCCGGACTTATTTGCACGAATTTCATCCGGTTTATTGAAAAGAAGTTTGAAATGTATGCGGCTATGATTGGATGGCATCCTCCCGCATCATGTTCGTGGACTGATACCTTGTCGACGGACGCATGCAGAAGGAAATTTACGGTTGCCGTTGGAGATGCCCTTAGGCGCCAACAGTTGAGTGCAGACCACCGGAAAACTAGGGTTTCTGCCTCCTGCCACCGCCGCAGGTCCGCCTCCTCTCCTGTGGCCCTAGGCCATGGGGGCGTGGTGGATCTCGGCAAGGGCCGGCGGGAGGGCTCCGTTTTTAATTGTTTTTTTCAGTTTTGTTAGGGTTTGTGTCCTGCTCAGGAAGACGAGACGGCGGCAGCTCCCTGAAGATGGAATAAAGGTCTCCCCGCCTAGCCCCCGTTCCAGCGGTGCGTCTAGCATCGTTGGTGGGCGTGTGGAGGTGTGTCTCCGACGGATCTATCATTGGTGGATTTGCTCGGATCTCGTCGTTGTTTGTCTACGTTCGTGTGTCTTCGGTTTGGATCTTTCTGATCTACGTTATTCTTCATCTGCGGCGGTTGCTGTTTTGGTGCGCTGGTCCTACGGGGCCTTAGCACGATGACTTCCCGACTGTCTACTACAACAAGTTGTGCCCGACTCTGGCGATGGACGGGCGATGACGCTGGTGCGCCTTCGGCTCGCTTCAGTGCTGGTAGTCGTCGCTAGGTGGTCTACGAATCTGGATGTAATTTTTATTATTTCTGGTAGTCATTGTACTGCCATGATTGAAGATGAATAGATCAGAATTTTTCTCGTAAAAAAAGTGTCCAGACCACAGCATAAGAGGTAAGGCGATCCATGAGCAGAATCATTACTGTCGGGAGACTCCCGTGTCGCTCCCCGCAGCGGCCCGGGAGAACCCTATATTGCCGCCGGCGGCCACCTACCCACCCCTCCCTACCTCCCTTGCCGCCGCCGGAGTGCGTCGCCGGGCAAAGCCCGTGCGGCGTCGGCGGCGGCGGGGTCTTCTCCGTCTCGCGAGGTGCACGAGTTGCGCGGGGGCGGCTCGTGTTGGGATTCGTAGTAATTTCAAAAAATTCCTACGCACACGCGAGATCATGGTGATGCATAGCAACGAGAGGGGGAGAGTGTGATCTACGTACCCTTGTAGATCGACAACGGAAGCGTTAACTTGGTTGATGTAGTCGTACGTCTTCACGGCCCGACCGATCAAGCACCGAAACTACGGCACCTCCGAGTTCTAGCACACGTTCAGCTCGATGACGATCCCCGGACTCCGATCCAGCAAAGTGTCGGGGAAGAGTTCCATCAGCACGACGGCGTGGTGACGATCTTGATGTACTACTGTCGCAGGGCTTCGCTAAGCACCGCTACAATATTACCGAGGACTATGGTGGAAGGGGGCACCGCACACGGCTAAGAATATGATCACGTGGATCAACTTGTGTCTCTAGGGGGTTCCCCTGCCTCCGTATATAAAGGTTCAAGGGAGGGGGGCCAGCCGGCCAGGAGAGGCGCGCCAGGAGGAGTCCTACTCCCTCTGGGAGTAGGACTCCCCCCTTTCCTAGTTGGAATAGGATTCGTGGAGGGGGGGGGGGGGGGAAGAGGAGAGAGAGGAGGAAGGGGGGCCGGCCCCCTCTCCTTGTCCAATTCGGACCAAGGGGGGGGGGGAGGGGCGCGCGGCCCATCTATGTCCACCTCTCCTCTCTTCCACTAAGGCCCACTAAGGACCATATACCTCCCGGGGGGTTCCGGTAACCTCCCGGTACTCCGGTAAAATCCTGATTTCACCCGAAACACTTCCGATATCCAAACATAGGCTTCCAATATATCAATCTTTATGTCTCGACCATTTCGAGACTCCTCATCATGTCCGTGATCACATCCGAGACTCCGAACAACCTTCGGTACATCAAAATGCATAAACTCATAATATAACTGTCATCGTAACCTTAAGCGTGCGGACCCTACGGGTTCGAGAACAATGTAGACATGACCGATACACGTCTCCGGTCAATAACCAATAGCGGAACCTGGATGCTCATATTGGCTCCTACATATTCTACGAAGATCTTTTATTGGTCAGACCGCATAACAACATACGTTGTTCCCTTTGTCATCGGTATGTTACTTGCCCGAGATTCGATCATCGGTATCCAATACCTAGTTCAATCTCGTTACCGGCAAGTCTCTTTACTCGTTCCATAATACATCATCTCACAACTAACTCATTAGTTGCAATGCTTGCAAGGCTTATGTGATGTGCATTACCGAGAGGGCCCAGAGATACCTCTCCGACAATCGGAGTGACAAATCCTAATCTCGAAATATGCCAACCCAACATGTACCTTTGGAGACACCTGTAGAGCTCCTTTATAATCACCCAGTTACGTTGTGACGTTTGGTAGCACATAAAGTGTTCCTCCGGCAAATGGGAGTTGCATAATCTCATAGTCATAGGAACATGTATAAGTCATGAAGAAAGCAATAGCAACATACTAAACGATCGGGTGCTAAGCTAATGGAATGGGTCATGTCAATCAGATCATGCATCTAATGATGTGATCCTGTTAATCAAATGGCAACTCTTTGTCCATGGTTAGGAAACATAACCATCTTTGATTAACAAGCTAGTCTAGTAGAGGCATACTAGTGACACTCTGTTTGTCTATGTATTCACACATGTATTATGTTTCCGGTTAATACAATTCTAGCATGAATAATAAACATTTATCATGATATATAAGGAAATAAATAATAACTTTATTATTGCCTCTAGGGCATATTTCCTTCAGTCTCCCACTTGCACTAGAGTCAATAATCTAGATTATACAGTAATGATTCTAACACCCATGGAGCCTTGGTGCTGATCATGTTTTGCTCGTGGAAGAGGCTTAGTCAACGGGTCTGCTACATTCAGATCCGTATGTATCTTGCAGATCTCTATGTCTCCCACCTGGACTAGATCCCGGATGGAATTGAAGCGTCTCTGGATGTGCTTGGTTCTCTTGTGAAATCTGGATTCCTTTGCCAGGGCAATTGCACCAGTATTGTCACATAAGATTTTCATTGGACCCGATGCACTAGGTATGACACCTAGATAGGATATGAACTCCTTCATCCAGACTCCTTCATTCACTGCTTCCGAAGCAGCTATGTATTCCGCTTCACACGTAGATCCCGCCACGACGCTCTGTTTAGAACTGCACCAACTGACAGCTCCACCGTTTAATGTAAACACGTATCCGGTTTGCGATTTAGAATCGTCCGGATCAGTCTCAAAGCTTGCATCAACGTAACCGTTTACGATGAGTTCTTTGTCACCTCCATATACGAGAAACATATCCTTAGTCCTTTTCAGGTACTTCAGGATGTTCTTGACCGCTGTCTAGTGATCCACTCCTGGATTACTTTGGTACCTCCCTGCTAGACTTATAGCAAGGCACACATCAGGTCTGGTACATAGCATTGCATACATGATAGAGCCTATGGCTGACGCATAGGGAACATCTTTCATTTTCGTTGTATCTTCTGCAGTGGTCGGGCATTGAGTCTGACTCAACTTCACACCTTGTAACACAGGCAAGAACCCTTTCTTTGCTTGATCCATTTTGAACTTCTTCAAAATCTTGTCAAGGTATGTGCTTTGTGAAAGTCCAATTAAACGTCTTGATCTATCTCTATAGATCTTTATGCCTAATATGTAAGCAGCTTCACCGAGGTCCTTCATTGAAAAACTCTTATTCAAGTATCCCTTTATGCTATCCAAAAATTCTATATCATTTTCGATCAGTAATATGTCATCCACATATAATATCAGAAATGCTACATAGCTCCCACTCACTTTCTTGTAAATACAGGCTTCTCCAAAAGTCTGTATAAAACCAAATGCTTTGATCACACTATCAAAGCGTTTATTCCAACTCCGAGAGGCTTGCACCAGTCCATAAATGGATCGCTGGAGCTTGCACAATTTGTTAGCTCCCTTTGGATCGACAAAACCTTCCGGTTGCATCATATACAACTCTTCTTCCAGAAATCCATTCAGGAATGCAGTTTTGACATCCATCTGCCAAATTTCATAATCATAAAATGCGGCAATTGCTAACATGATTCGGATAGACTTAAGCATCGCTACGGGTGAGAAGGTCTCATCGTAGTCAACCCCTTGAACTTGTCGAAAACCTTTTGCGACAAGTCGAGCTTTGTAGACAGTAATATTACCGTCAGCGTCAGTCTTCTTCTTGAAGATCCATTTATTCTCAATTGCTTGCCGATCATTGGGTAAGTCAACCAACTTCCATACTTTGTTCTCATACATGGATCCCATCTCAGATTTCATGGCTTCAAGCCATTTTTCAGAATCTGGGCTCACCATTGCTTCTTCATAGTTCGTAGGTTCATCATGATCTAGTAGCATGACTTCTAGAACAGGATTACCATACCACTTTGGCGCAGATCTTACTATGGTTGATCTATGAGGTTCAGTAGTATCTTGTTCTGAAGTTTCATGATCATTATCATTAGCTTCCTCACTAATTGGTGTAGTTGTCGCAGAAATAGGTTTCTGTGATGTACTACTTTCCAATAAGGGAGCAGGTACAGTTACCTCGTCAAGTTCTACTTTCCTCCCACTCACTTCTTTCGAGAGAAACTCCTTCTCTAGAAAGGATCCATTCTTAGCAACGAATGTCTTGCCTTCGGATCTGTGATAGAAGGTGTACCCAACAGTCTCCTTTGGGTATCCTATGAAGACACATTTCTCCGATTTGGGATCGAGCTTATCAGGTTGAAGCTTTTTCACATAAGCATCGCAGCCCCAAACTTTAGGAAATGACAACTTTGGTTTCTTGCCAAATCATAGTTCATAAGGTGTCGTCTCAACGGATTTTGATGGTGCCCTATTTAACGTGAATGCGGCCGTCTCTAAAGCATAACCCCAAAATGATAGCGGTAAATTTGTAAGAGACATCATAGATCGCACCATATCAAGTAAAGTACGATTACGACGTTCGGACACACCATTATGCTGAGGTGTTCCAGGTGGCGTGAGTTGCGAAACTATTCCGCATTGTTTCAGATGTAGACCAAACTCGTAACTCAAATATTCTCCTCCACGATCAGATCGCAGAAACTTTATTTTCTTGTTATGATGATTTTCAACTTCACTCTGAAATTCTTTGAACTTTTCAAATGTTTCAGACTTATGCTTCATTAAGTAGACATACCCATATCTGCTTAAATCATCTGTGAAGGTGAGAAAATAACGATATCCGCCATGAGCCTCAACATTCATCGGACCACATACATCTGTATGTATGATTTCCAACAAATCTGTTGCTCTCGCCATTGTACCGGAGAACGGTGTTTTAGTCATCTTGCCCATAAGGCACGGTTCGCAAGTACCAAGTGATTCATAATCAAGAGGTTCCAAAAGTCCATCGGTATGGAGTTTCTTCATGCGCTTTACACCGATATGACCTAAACGGCAGTGCCACAAATAAGTTGCACTATCATTATCAACTCTGCATCTTTTGGCTTCAACATTATGAATATGTGTGTTACTACTATCGAGATTCATAAAAAATAGACCCCTCTTCAAAGGTGCATGACCATAAAAGATATTACTCATATAAATAGAACAACCATTATTCTCTGATTTAAATGAATAACCATCTCACATTAAACAAGATCCAGATATAATGTTCATGCTCAACGCTGGCACCAAATAACAATTATTTAGGTCTAATACTAATCCCGAAGGTAGATGTAGAGGTAGCGTGCCGACCGCGATCACATCGACTTTTGAACCATTTCCCACGCGCATTGTCACCTCGTCCTTTGCCAGTGTTCGCTTAATCCGTAGTCCTGTTTCGAGTTGCAAATATTAGCAACAGAACTAGTATCAAATACCCAGGTGCTACTGCGAGCTCTAGTAAGGTACACATCAATAACATGTATATCACATATACCTTTGTTCACCTTGCCATCCTTCTTATCCGCCAAATACTTGGGGCAGTTCCGCTTCCAGTGACCAGTCTGCTTGCAAAAGAAGCACTCAGTTTCAGGCTTAGGTCCAGACTTGGGTTTCTTCTCCTGATCAGCAACTTGCTTGCTTTTCTTCTTGAAGTTCCCCTTCTTCTTCCCTTTGCCCTTTTTCTTGAAACTAGTGGTCTTGTTGACCATCAACACTTGATGCTCCCTCTTGATTTCTACCTCCACAGCTTTCAGCATTGCGAAGAGCTCGGGAATAGTCTTATTCATCCCTTGCATATTATAGTTCATCACAAAGCTCTTGTAGCTTGGTGGCAGTGATTGGAGAATTCTGTCAATGACGCAATCATCTGGAAGATTAACTCCCATCTGAATCAAGTGATTATTATACCCAGACATTTTGAGTATATGCTCACTGACAGAACTGTTCTCCTCCATCTTGCAGCTATAGAACTTATTGGAGACTTCATATCTCTCAATCCGGGCATTTGCTTGAAATATTAACTTCAACTCCTGGAACATCTCATATGCTCCATGACGTTCAAAACCTCGTTGAAGTCCCGATTCTAAGCCGTAAAGCATGGCACACTGAACTATCGAGTAGTCATCAGCTTTGCTCTGCCAGACGTTCATAACATCTGGTGTTGCACCAGCAGCAGGCCTGGCACCCAGCGGTGCTTCCAGGACGTAATTCTTCTGTGCAGCAATGATGATAATCCTCAAGTTACGGACCCAGTCCGTGTAATTGCTACCATCATCTTTCAACTTTGCTTTCTCAAGGAACGCATTAAAATTTAACGGAACAACAGCACGGGCCATTTATCTACAATTAACATAAACAAGCAAGATACTATCAGGGACTAAGTTCATGATAAATTTAAGTTCAATTAATCATATTACTCAAGAACTCCCACTTAGATAGACATCCCTCTAATCATCTAAGTGATCATGTGATCCAAATCAACTAAACCATAACCGATCATCACGTGAAATGGAGTAGTTTTCAATGGTGAACATCGCTATGTTGATCATATCTACTATATGATTCACGCTCGATCTTTCGATCTCAGTGTTCCGAGGCCATATCTGCATATGCTAGGCTCGTCAAGTTTAACCTGAGTATTCTGCGTGTGCAAAACTGGCTTGCACCCGTTGTAGATGGACGTAGAGCTTATCACACCCGATCATCACGTGGTGTCTGGGCACAACGAACTTTGGCAACGGTGCATACTCAGAGAGAACACTTTTATCTTGAAATTTAGTGAGAGATCATCTTATAATGCTACCGTCAATCAAAGCAAGATAAGATGCATAAAAGATAAACATCACATGCAATCAATATAAGTGATATGATATGGCCATCATCATCTTGTGCTTGTGATCTCCACCTTGAAGCACCGTCGTGATCACCATCGTCACCGGCGCGACACCTTGATCTCCATCGTAGCATCGTTGTCGTCTCGCCAATCTTATGCTTCCACGACTATCGCTACCGCTTAGTGATAAAGTAAAGCATTACATCGCGATTGCATTGCATACAATAAAGCGACAACCATATGGCTCCTGCCAGTTGCCGATAACTCGGTTACAAAACATGATCATCTCATACAATAAAATTTAGCATCATGTCTTGACCATATCACATCACAACATGCCCTGTAAAAACAAGTTAGACGTCCTCTACTTTGTTGTTGCAAGTTTTACGTGGCTGCTACGAGCTTAAGCAAGAACCAATCTTACCTATGCATCAAAACCACAACGATAGTTTGTCAAGTTGGTGCTGTTTTAACCTTCGCAAGGACCGGGCGTAGCCACACTCGGTTCAACTAAAGTTGGAGAAACTGTTACCCGCAAGCCACCTATGTGCAAAGCACGTCGGGAGAACCGGTCTCGCGTAAGCGTACGCGTAATGTCGGTCCGGGCCGCTTCGTCCAACAATACTGCCAAACCAAAGTATGACATGCTGGTAAGCAGTATGACTTATATCGCCCACAACTCACTTGTGTTCTACTCGTGCATATAACATCAACATATAAAACCTAGGCTCGGATACCACTGTTGGGATTCGTAGTAATTTCAAAAAAATTCCTACGCACACGCGAGATCATGGTGATGCATAGCAACGAGAGGGGGAGAGTGTGATCTACGTACCCTTGTAGATCGACAACGGAAGCGTTAACTTGGTTGATGTAGTCGTACATCTTCACGGCCCGACCGATCAAGCACCGAAACTATGGCACCTCCGAGTTCTAGCACACGTTCAGCTCGATGACGATCCCCGGACTCCGATCCAGCAAAGTGTCGGGGAAGAGTTCCGTCAGCACGAGGCGTGGTGACGATCTTGATGTACTACTGTCGCAGGGCTTCGCCTAAGCACCGCTACAATATTATCGAGGACTATGGTGGAAGGGGGCACCGCACACGGCTAAGAATATGATCACGTGGATCAACTTGTGTCTCTAGGGGATGCCCCTGCCTCCGTATATAAAGGTTCAAGGGAGGGGGGCCGGCCGGCCAGGAGAGGCGCGCCAGGAGGAGTCCTACTCCCTCTGGGAGTAGGACTCCCCCCTTTCCTAGTTGGAATAGGATTCGTGGAGGGGGGGGGAAGAGGAGAGAGAGGAGGAAGGGGGGCCGGCCCCCTCTCCTTGTCCAATTCGGACCAAGGGGGGACGGGAGCGCGGCCCATCTATGTCCACCTCTCCTCTCTTCCACTAAGGCCCACTAAGGCCCATATACCTCCCGGGGGGTTCCGGTAACCTCCCGGTACTCCGGTAAAATCCCGATTTCACCCAGAACACTTCCGATATCCAAACATAGGCTTCCAATATATCAATCTTTATGTCTCGACCATTTCGAGACTCCTCGTCATGTCCGTGATCACATCCGGGACTCCAAACAACCTTCGGTACATCAAAATGCATAAACTCATAATATAACTTTCATCGTAACCTTAAGCGTGCGGACCCTACGGGTTCGAGAACAATGTAGACATGACCGAGACACGTCTCTGGTCAATAACCAATAGCGGAACCTGGATGCTCATATTGGCTCCTACATATTCTACGAAGATCTTTTATCGGTCAGACCGCATAACAACATACGTTGTTCCCTTTGTCATCGGTGTGTTACTTGCCCGAGATTCGATCGTCGGTATCCAATACCTAGTTCAATCTCGTTACCGGCAAGTCTCTTTACTCGTTCCGTAATACATCATCTCACAACTAACTCATTAGTTGCAATGCTTGCAAGGCTTATGTGATGTGCATTACCGAGAGGGCCCAGAGATACCTCTCCGACAATCGGAGTGACAAATCCTAATCTCGAAATACGCCAACCCAACATGTACCTTTGGAGACACCTGTAGAGCTCCTTTATAATCACCCAGTTACGTTGTGACGTTTGGTAGCACACAAAGTGTTCCTCCGGCAAACGGGAGTTGCATAATCTCATAGTCATAGGAACATGTATAAGTCATGAAGAAAGCAATAGCAACATACTAAACGATCGGGTGCTAAGCTAATGGAATGGGTCATGTCAATCAGATCATTCATCTAATGATGTGATCCTGTTAATCAAATGACAACTCTTTGTCCATGGTTAGGAAACAAAACCATCTTTGATTAACAAGCTAGTCTAGTAGAGGCATACTAGTGACACTCTGTTTGTCTATGTATTCACACATGTATTATGTTTCCGGTTAATACAATTCTAGCATGAATAATAAACTTTTATCATGATATATAAGGAAATAAATAATAACTTTATTATTGCCACTAGGGCATATTTCCTTCAGCTCGGCCACGGGGATGTGGATCTCGACGAGGCGCCGTCGGGTTCCTGGCTGGCGGGCGACGCAGTCGTCGGCGTGCGCGTAGGGAGGGCGCGTCCTTGCTGCGCCTTGGCACGCGCGACGCGCATCTGGCGCGGCCACCAGCCCACGAGGTGGAGGGGGAGTGCAGCCGGGTGGCGCGGATCCGGCGCAGCCGCCGGCGCGCGAGGTGGAGGGAGGACTGCAACAGGGCGGCGCGGATCTGGCGTGGCCACCGGAGCGCGAGGTGGAGAGGGGTGTGCAGCGAGTTGGCGCAAATCTGGCACGGTCGTGCTGAGCCCGTGTGGGGAAGGCCAATGTGCTCGTCAGTTCGCTGGTCGTCCGCAACTGCTGGCCGCGTTTCGCGCCATGATGCGGTTGCGGTTCGCGCTCGGCGGCAGTTGGCGGTGTAGTTGGGTGGCCGCAGTCTGTTCCGGGGCGGCGAGTGCACTTGTTGTTCTCTGCGCGGGAGAAGTTGTGGGAGATGAATGGCATCCTTGCTCGGTGTTACATCCTCTTGATGGTGGTTCGGTAAGCTCGACGCTGATTCGGGTGGGAGGACGAGATGGTGGTGGCTGGAGGGAGAGGAATGGCCTCGCTGCGATTGTTGCATCCTTCGTCGGGAGAGGAATGGCCGGCAGGCGTTGCATCCTCGAGGAGACGAATGGCGTCGTGTTTGGTTGCATCCTTCTGATGGGAGACGAATGGCGCTGTTGGGGGTTGCATCCTCCGTCCAGTGGGGGCCGTGGATGCTAGGTTGGAAGCACGTCGAGCTTACCGGGGAGGTGCGGTTGGCCGTGGAGGCAGATGTAGTGGTTAGGTGTGTAGGCTGACCGGATCCTAGGCTCGGACTATGCAGGTGAGACTGCCGGCGAAAGTCGTACTCCGGTTGCGGCTGGAGTCATCGATAGCGGCGCTTTCAGGCGCCGCTCCCTCGTTGGAGGCATCGATGTAGCTGCTCTCACCTTGCCTTTCCCGACGTGCTTCGGGGAAAATCCTTGATCTAGTTTAGATCGAACGATGGCAGCGCTATTTAGCGCCGCGTTCTCTCTTGGGAGCATCGTTTTGGAGGTGGATCCGGGCAGAGGGACCCGTAGCTCGTGTGGATGTGTGTGTTGTTTGCCGAAAGACCCCGGTTGTATGGTTTTTGGGTCCGGTTTCCCTTATAAACTGGACCAACTCTTTTTCTCCTGATCAATGAATTTGGTAGATCTACTACCAACATTCAAAAAAAAAGAATCATTACTGTCTACACTTCATTGTTAAGGCTCAGAGTGATTCGGATCCATACTGCTCTTCAGTATCACAAGTCACTTTCTTAGATGGAAATCGACGGGAGCAAATCTGATCGCGATCATTTTTTCTGTGCAGGCGAAGTTTCAACTCATAGGCGAATGGGGAACTTGATCTGAAATCGCGGTCGGATGATCCGTGGCCTATGGTGGATCCGGTCTTCATTGATTTGTACGTCCGCGAGTTGATTGATCAGCGCCTGATGGTTTCTGTTTGTTGAGGTGCCACATGCTCTCCATGCTTGATACTTTTCCTTGCGAGAAACGTCACCGGCCTTGCACCGCTGTGCCTCCTGCCTTGGTAGGGTTTACTATACGGATCATGCATATAGATGCACATTAAAACCATTCAGCTGTGCATCAAAGGCATCTCCTCGCGATAGCCACGTCATCACAGGTACGACAAAAATAAAACACGATAGCGATTGGGTGAGAGGGAAAAGGAGATCGGGGGTTAGCGTGTATAGGGGAGCAGCAGCCGCAGCGCGCAGCGGTGCCTCAACCCAACCCCAACCCCGCCGCCGCCCCAATCCCACCACCGGCGGCCTCCTCCTCCCCTAACACTGCCGCTCCAGCCCCTCACCTTCCTCGGCCGATTTAGCGCCGTCGCCGCCCCTCAGCATGCAACCTCTCCTCTCCTCCGCGGCTCCGCCTCTTCCTCCGGTGGCATCCAACCCAATCGTCATCTCCTACTCCCCTCTCTTATTCCCCTGTGCCTCGATGAGGTGGGCCAAGCCGGCGCACGCAGCAAAGTGCGGCTGCGGATGCAGCTCGGACGCGGGTGCGCGGAGGTGGAGGCGGAGCTGCGGCGGCTGGTGGTGGATGGGAATCCCGCCGACCGCGTCCCTCCCCAAACTGCAGCGATGATGGAGGGAGCCGCCAGCGCCGGCCAGCTACCGACCGACGGGCTCGCCGGGTCGCCGTTCCTCGGGGGCACCCCCTCTCCCCGTGCCAGATCGTGCATCGGCTTGGAGGCCCCTCTGGGCTGCCGCCGGTACGGGAGGCGTCCGCGGCCGTGCGGACTGGGGACCGAGCGGTGGGGCTCGTGGTGCGTTTCGGTCGAGGGCTTGCTCGATCTGGCACGCGATCTGAGCCCCCGTCGATGGATTTCTCGCAGCTCAGCTGCATTTTGTTTTGGATTCAGTACGACCCACATCTCTCTCGCACACACACATGTTGCGGCCGAAATCACTGTTTTGGCTCATTTGGAAAAGTTCAGCACAAAATGAACCATGTTGGAAACATATCTGGGGCGATGATGATAAAACATGGCTGACATAAACATGTGTTTGATTATTCGAGGACCTGTGGGCATAAAAAACCCACTCCCTCCTCTTTTGGAACCTTTTCATTCTCGCTGAATATTGACGGCTCTCTCTTGGATGGTCACTCTTTGAGTGATAACCAGAGGAGCTCGACTTCAGTGGTGGGGATTGATCTGGTGCAAGAAGATGGTGGAGTCGTGGAGCTAGGTTGTATGATCTATCAAAGGCGAATCTGCGCCCTCTCAAATCTCAATGCAACTAATATTGTGGCCTCTACACATATATTTACCCCTTTTATGTTTAAAAGTGATGAATTGTTGTGGTTGTGGCATCTGCTATCTCATTAAGAGCAGCTACGCACATATGACATATCACCTCTCGTGGTGTTTGGTTTGCCTTCTCATGATTTTGTTGTCCATGGTGGGAACCAGTTTGGTGCATTCAGACTTTTTCTTTTTCTGTTTTTACTTTTCCTTGAATGGATGTGATCATTCTGCTGTCCCTTGGATAGTTTATTTTAGGTTATTTTATCGGGTTTGGGTCAGTTTGCTTGTTTCAATTGTTGTTTTACTTTTTATAATATCTTCTACTATACTATTTATCTACTTATCAGTTTGTACTTTTGGTTACTCCCCACTTCTTTACTGGTTTCAACTTATGGGTCATATAGGGAAAGTTCAGATGTCAAGATAACGCTTTCCTTCCTGTCATGTTCATGAATGGCTATGATGATATAGCTTTCCTGCATCGATCTAACATCTGTTTGGATTTTGTATATTGAGCATTTAGGAGGTTGTTCTGGATTGATGCGCTTTGTAGTGGCAGAATTCATGTTTAATTTATTGCAGGATATGAAATTGAGAGGCTGATGTAAATTCGTTTGTGTGTAGATTTTGTCAGTTCTAGGATTGGATGTTTATTTAGTCTCTCTGTCTCTCCTGGAGGTTAGCAGATTGATGGATTTGACTGCTGATCCCTTTGTGTTGGCTGATGGTGTTGAGATAGAAATAAGGATTAAACATGATCCTGATGCTGAGGCAATATTCCAATATCATTAGAGGGCCAGTGTTCTTCCAAAGATGATTTAGAATCTCAAAAATGTTTCTTACGTAGTCAGGAATTTGGGTTCATGGTTGAAGTAACAAATACATATGCAGCTTCTTGGTTCTGTTGTTTCCAATTCCTTTTTTAGGTATATTTACAACCTTTGTTGTTCCATATAGTTTGTTTCTTAAATATCCTAAACATATATTATCGAATACACTCACTTTCCTGTTTTTGTGATAAAATGAAAAGAATAATGTACATGTTAAGGACATGATAAATCTTCTTTCAATTTGGTTATGATTTTAGAATGCTCACATATATTTTCTGTGTTGCATCACCCCATGGTCTGTGATAGTGTCCAACTAGGGATTTGAATGTCAGGACCTAGCTAAAACTATGATGTTATCAGGTTAATAAATAACACAGTACTTTTTAGCTATTAGGTTCTATGAGTATGGCCGGGGTGAATCCTTCAACTTTGCTCATAGGCACTGAAAGAATAAATAATTGATCTTTCATTTCTTCATGAAAAATATGTCATTTTGTTTTTAAAGAAAAGTTTAGTAGAACACTGCTAGCTATAATTCCCCATGTGTCTTGGCATTTTAGGTGGAGTGGGAACCTTTAAGAGGAAGTATCAAGCGGCACAAGCACCTATGGTAGAATGATGTGTTGATAGTGTACCTAATCCACCTGTATTAACAATGCATATGATTTTTAAACTCAAGATTATATTATCAGCTGCAATCTCTGTTCCCTTTTAAACTCAAGACTTTTAAACAAGATCATATACATTGTGAACCAATCAACCAAACATAGTTGAGTATACAGTTTAATTCTGCAATTTGTTCTACTAGACAAATTACTACTGTATTGAATCCTTGCTGTGGTGTGCTAAATTGTTTCCTTATGTTTGTACCTGCCAGTTCTAAGCACCTATTCTTTTCTTCTTATTTTGTATCTATACATAACAATTCTATATTTCTTACCTCTGCAATTATACGACCTGTAGCTTATTCACATGGATCTTAAGGTACTAAACTTCCAAATTAGAACCTGGCCTAAATTTGAGATTTCCCGAATGTATACTTTTGTTTTTCTTTCATTCTTTGGAGGTGATCTGTTGGTTGCTTAATGCTCTTTACTGCATGAGTAAATTTCTTTTTCTTTATTTCTAAAGTCAGTTTTATTTTCTTCGTGAAGGTTTCCTGACGCAAATATGTAGTGAAAGCGGTTTGAGAAAAGAAGCAAATCGTTCGAGCCAACCTATTTATATGGTGTGGAGAATATAAGGTTCTTGACTTATTGATATCATCTAGTCATTTTTATAGGTGCCTGACTACATAATGAACTTTCTAGCTGTGTTGATGGCAACAAGAAGAAAAGCTTCTTTGACCAGGTGTGTCTTGGGTTGTATGCTTGAAATATTTCACTGCCTATGTTGGATGGATGATGGATCTCATACTTGCGAGGGATATTTTTACCAACAAACTACCAAAAATATCTAACTACTTTATTGTGATAAGTTTTTATATGAAAGTCACATGCGAACTTGTCTATTAGTAGCTTTCTGTTTGAAGTCAATGGGATTTCATATGAACAAGTGCGTAAGAAAGTAAAGATTGTTCTTTTCTTGCTAAAGTTTTCATTGTGCAGGTTTGCTAACTTAATTCAAGCTATCCTGGTGGACTGACATCATACATCCAGAATGCCAAAAGGCTTTTGGTAGATTGCAAGGCAGGATAAAATCCATACGATGGTTCCACACCTTCAGTAAGTCTTGCCATGCATCATCGTTTCATGAATTTGTTGGGTTGTTGGAAATGAGCCTTTTTGTGTTGTATGGGATCTAAAATTTCAATTCAGAACACCCATCTGATCATTTTTTCCTGCTCTGAACTGTTGTGTACTGATACTAATTTAACTCATTTGCCTATGTTATTATTCTGGCTGCAGGATATGTAACAACCTTCAGTTCACATGATCTGAAATAGCTCGGTGAACTTTCTTCCCACATCATGTTAGAATTCTATATGGAGTTATCTTGGCATATTATTTAATAGTAATAAAGGCAAAAGAGAAATTTTCATGTCTGGGTACATTTTAATTTCAGTTACCACTACTATGTTGCAAATGATAATGGATGCTGCCTTTTCCAAAGTACAACAAAGATTTGGAATTATTACACAAGGACATCACCAAAGCAAGTGTTCCTTATTTAAAGATTTCTTCAGCTCAAAATGTTGTTGTACTACTATGTCTTTTTGAACTGAAAAGTTTCCAGATCCCAACTTTTCCTTTTTTAAAGATTTCTTCGGATCAAATTGTTGTTGTACTACTATGTCTTTTTTAACTGAAAAGTTTCCAGATCGCAAGTTTTCCTTATTTAAAGATTTCTTTAGCTCAAAATGTTACTGTACTACTATGTCTTTTTGAACTGAACAGTTTCTAGATCACTAAGGATTGTCCTCTTCTTTGTTTAGAGAACTCGACATTCAAACCTCGCTGGCGCTGGGCTAGATGGGCTTGCTGGTATTTTATAGTCTGGTCATAAGCAGATTTGTTATCTTCAAGTAAAGCTAAATATGAGTCACACCAACTTCCTTTAGTTCTTGAGATTTTTTTGTTGTCCTTTGGATTAACAATCTGCCACATTGCTCATGGCTCTTGCATTCACTCAAGAATCAGGGCAAAGTGTGGTGAGTGTCGTGCTTCTGAATATGTTGTTCTACACTTGACATTGCAGCGCTCATCTATTAGAATTTGCATTATTGCCACAAATGATTCCAATAACTAGAACCCATGTTAGGGGCTGACAGGTACAAGCTAACCACCCTTGCATAACTCGTTAGGTAGAAATGGTGGTAGATAAATTGGCTAGCACTTGCAATTAGCAACTTGTTTGCCTGTCATACTTGGCAAAATCTATACTTGGCAATCTACTACTCCCTCCGTCCCAAAATAAGTGACTCAACTTTGTACTAGTACAAAGTTGAGTCACTTATTTTGGGACGGAGGGAGTACTTTTTATTTGATGTTTGGTTCAGGAAATAGTACCTAGCTTCAGTTAAGTTAACTATCAATTTGTTTCAGGATCAATCTCTATTCTTAGCAAATTCCCATGTTAGAAAAAATTTGTAGTATAAATTAAGTGACATCATGAAACATTTTGAATCAAGATAACAAAGAAGAATTACAAGTTTCATTAGTACAAAGTTAGTACAAAGTTGAGTCACTTATTTTGGGACGGAGCGAGTACTTTTTATTTGATGTTTGGTTCAGGAAATAGTACCTAGCTTCAGTTAAGTTAACTATCGATTTGTTTCAGGATCAATCTCTATTCTTAGCAAATTCCCATGTTAGAAAAAAATCTGTAGTATAAGTTAAGTGACATCATGAAACATTTTGAATCAAGATAACAAAGAAGAATTACAAGTTTGATAAAGCATGAGGGATCATTCATTCATTTACTTCTGATCCCTTTAAGACTGCTGCTTCTCTGTTAATACAAGACTATTAATATATATCAAACCCCTAAACTTGCTTTCGTTTTTGAATGTGATTTTTAACCAGCAACATGGACCTGCCACTCATCTGTACTGCATGTCTTCTTGCTAAAATAAGTTTAGTATTACTGCTATGCACATGCCATACCCACAGCGCCAATAAGTAACAAGTATGGTAGCCTAATCAGTAGCGCACCTTACCGCCTTAGTTGCATCCTGATGCTTTACATCCTCTAGATGTTTTTCTGGTTTTTTATTTATTTTTGCATCCTCTAGATGAACTCTTTTTACTAAACCTTCTACCATTGTTGGTAGCTGATTTTTGGAAGTCCAAGCAGCTGAACGTTTTACAGATTCATATATACCCCCTGTAACGAAGAAGTGGGTGTTTCCATGGATGGATCGGGTTTAATCTATGCATATATATCACGCTTGAGGTCATTGTATTTTGTGCCAAAATTTAATCTTAGATTAAACTAACAAAATATTAATGCATGTAGGAATGACAACTGTTTTCAGAAGCAAAAAACTTGAATTGGGAATGGAACCCTTGATGGATTGATGTTTGCTGAAGAAAGTCCTTGCAGCAAAGAAGAACATGAAGCAGGTTTTCTATTTTTTACAAGTATTTCCTTTTGTTCCTAATTGTTGTCTCTTTCGTATGGAAGCTCTGAAACAAAATGAGGTGGCCTAAAATTAAGGATTAATTCTTTTGATAACTGATTTGAGAAAACAGATTCATGGAATATAAGTACAAGGTAGACTGTAGCATTGATCATTGCTATCCTGTACATACAGTCCAACCAACTGCTCCGAGAGGAACCAAGGCGACATGCAAGTTGGCGTCTATGAAGCTTTGTCGGAGCCATTCCTGCTCTTCCAGAGCCACAAGGAGAGCCTAAAAGTCAGGGTACCACTCGCTTCTCCAAAAATTTGTATAATCATTAGAAGTTTAGAACCAGTCAAGCCAAAATTATGAAGTGGAATGCATTTGTAGGCAGAAACGTGTCCGGCTGTCGTACAAGAAGAAGTGTGCACGCCTGAGGAGCCAGGGCGCCAATGGTGCGGAGTCGTTCGCCATCAAGAGGACCAAAGCTGCCATCAGTGACCACCGGATCAAGCTCAACATCTCCCTCACCTCTGTCAACGCCCTGTCCCAGAGGGTCGTCGCCGTCCACGATGAGCCCGCAGCTCGCGGAGCTCATCCAAATGTACGTGTTTTTATTATAGTGTGCTCGATTGATATCCCCAAGAACACTGCTGCCGCATGTGTTTGATTGATGTTTCTTGTTACTGTCTTGTATGTATAGGCGGGCAAGGATGTGGCGACTCATCGGCGACGTGCACCGGGTGATGTAGTGCATAGCGGACAAGGCGAGCGTGCTCCTCTCGTTGTCGGCCACATGGTTGGAGGGAGGCATCAAGGGCTCGCTACTACCGGGGCGGACACATGCACAATTTATATTGATATATCTTATTTTGCCAAACAGCAAGATATATGCTCCTGATGCTATTAACCTGACATGGAATTTCAGTTTCTTTCACATGATACATCAATAAATATATAGAGATCCAGATGTGTTGCATTTCTGCTGGTTTCTTCTATTATAAATGTCAGTTTTTTCATAGCAACATTGCATATATACAAAACACACTACTTTAAATAGGATAATAGAAGGGGCACGTCCTACTTAGCACCGCCTTGCTTCCGCTCAAGCGGCGCGCCACGGGCGTGCCCCAACCACTAGTATATATGAAGGGTGTGTGTGGGTACACTAAAGACAGAGCATGCTTCAGCAAATTATTAAGTACAGTTGACCATGGCGAAGTTTCATCACGTGATTTACTGCTTGTGTGCTGATCTGCTCGGCACCGGGACAGAGGGGGTGATCACGAGTGTATTTGGGCCATCACGCCCCACGTTCGCCTGCCTCCTCGGCCCGTAAGTGTGTATTTACCTTTGCATCACCTCGGCAATACATGTTCATGGTTCCTTGTGTTTAATCCATGTTAATTGTTGTTTGTGAGCTGTGCACGAGATAGCATTTGCCACCTGAGTTGTTAGTTCAGACCTGCTGCATTTGATTTGATTTTATTTTTAGAAAAGGAAACCCCCCGGCTTCTGCATCTAGGCAATGCATGCATCTATTTTATTAATTATTCATAACTTTTGAAATCACCATCTTAGCAACATCTGTCGCTACTCCTATCAACTTCATGAAGGGTTGCCGATAGCCACCAAATTTACGAATCTACGGTACCAGTGTCACGCTTTCAACAACATCCTTTCATGGCCTGCGAATAGCTCTCTGAAGTGCTTCGCTAATCATCCCAGTTTCCACGACGCCAGGACCGGCAAACTGCAACAGTTCACCAAAGCTCGTCAGTAAATCAATATTGGCCTCCCGTTAATGGTGCATCTCTATTGCCAGAACAAGCTTATTCCCAGACCTGAGCTCGTATCTTGAGAGCGAGGAGGTCGTCGGGCGTCGACGCGCGCACGGAGAGCACGTCCAGGCGGAGGCTCTTGATGGCGTCGAACACTTGTGTCATCAGCAGCTCCTTCCACCGGCATTGCACCTCCAGGAGCACCTCGTTGTCAGTCACGGTGACGTTGATGACACTGCTCAGGCCGTCGTCCTTGGGGAGCACCCTCTCCGTGTCGTCCCCGCCGAGCTCTGATGCCTTTCTCTTAGAACGAGCTAACACCTTCTTCCCGCCGACTTCATGGCGTTTTCTGACAGCTGTTGTTCTGGCCGCCCTGTTGGATCCTAGCTCCTCCACCTTCTGTTCGAGCTCTCTGAGATAGGTTATCGTCTCAGCTAGGATGGATGCCTTGTCCACCTGCAATCACAATCAGAAAAAAAGAAGAGAAAAGAGTATGAAACACATCCATCTAGTACTTTTTTTCTTTTCTTTTACTTTTTGGTGGTGTGCGTGTACGTGTTACCTTGTGAATGGACGGGACCAATGACTTGAGAATCAGAAACATCTCGTTGAGCTTCTCCCGACGCCTCCTCTCCGAAATGACATGGTTTTTGGTGTTGGTACTTTCCTGAGCTCTCGCGGTGTCGTCGCCACCATTATTTGCCCATGCACCACCGGCCAAAGCTTTCTTCAGCAACTTCTGTGTCTCCCTGGCGACCAGCGTAGCCATGTCTTCGGCCGAGTCCCACGATCTCTTCCAAGCCGTAAAGCATGATGAGCGAGAGGGTTCAACGGAGCTCAAAGTGACAGCACCATTAGTGATCCCATTGGTGGCGGCAGGCGCCGGCGGCACTTCCGGCGAAGACATGATCTCAAAACACCCACCCATGGTCCAGTTTTCCTCGAGAGCACCCACGTCCAGCTCATCGTAGAGGCCGTAGAACCTATTGATCTCCTTCGTGATTCGCTCAAGGTTGTCGTCGGATAGGCACTCGACCTCCCCTAGCTCAAGTTCCCCGGGTATCATCATGGCCATGGTATTATGGTTGAGGACATCGAACACGATGTCAGCGTCCCCAGTATCGTCTACTGATGGGATGGAGTTCGGCTCCTCCGACTTCGAGCATGTTGGGAACTTCAGCTCCCAGAAAGATGTGCCGATCCAGTTTACCATGCCCTTGTCCTCCAAAACCTAGCAAATAAATTAATAGCACTTTGTTTTATTTTAACTTATTCAAAGGAGTGAACACCATGAAAGAAAGTACTACTTTTCAATAAGGTCCGCTACTTTTCAATAAGGTCCGACTTTAGAGAGGAGAGACATGAACTTGTTTTAGGCGTAGAAAAGGCATAGTGTCATTTTTCCGAATTCCTTAGAGAGAGTTGTCTTGTGCCATGCATGACTTGCATTTCGTTTGGTGGAGAACTGGAAAAACTCATGGACTGATTTGGTCTTTAGTCTTCATGACCTCATGGGGGAGAATCTAGGCAATTAATAGGAGCATTTGGTTCATCTTAAAGACAATTTTTGATGATAAACAATAACATGTTGTATTTCACCAAGGTACCATCAAAAACTAAGGGACAACTAGTCAACAGGAGCGAATAAAAAAAACAGTTTTCAATCGATTATGTTTGGACCATTGGATCCACATCCAACGGCTACCCTCCCTGGCCCAAACACACTGTTTATCTTCCCCACGAACCCCTTCTTCCACATGATCCCTTCTACCTCCATTGCCTCCGGCCCAGCCCACGTACCACCGACTAGACTACATAGCCCCCCACCCTTCCTCGTGGCCGATGACATACTGCCTTTCCCTTCCCTCTACATCGCCTATGTGGTCTGATGCCGCCTTCGGCTATCCCTCTAAACCTCCAAAGGCACCACAATTTCACCAAGGAGCCCGCAAACTCCATCCACATGCGACGCTGCTACCTCGTTTGCGCTTGCCACGGCATCCGTCTTGTGACTCGGGGCTACACGTTGCTCTCTCCTAAATCAGTTGATGCAATTGAAAATTCCAGTTGCCTGTGTAATAGCAACTGCGATATACTAATGGGTTTAACTCAACCCAATTGTTGCACATGAGATTTGCCCCTGTAAGGGACGACGTGTATGCACCCTTTTTCACCGCCATTGCTGAATCCTACAGTTGAGAATTGACATGTTGTTCACAATTGACATGTCAACTTGAGAGCATCATCTAGAGCTTGAGACTCTACTCAGCCTGAAACTTTGAAAAATCAAAATGATAGTTACATGTTTCAAAAGAATTATGAAAATAAATCTACATATAGATATAGATCTCTTGTACATATATGTAACGTTTTATTAAGAGATATTGTAGCATGCATGTGAGCTACAAAAAAAAACAGATGTCTGGATCTGGGAATACAAGTGCATCTACTATTTGCACTCTTTAGATCTACACATGCATGAGTATTTATCTTTGTTGTCTAGCAATATATGGAAAGATGTAGTATTCAAAGAAAATATACAGATACATATATCTGACACATTTTGCATTTCAATCTTACTAAATGTCACTCAACAGGGACTTTTATGTCTCAGTCGATTATATATTCGTGAGATCTTAATAATGAGATCTGTGTAAAAAAAATTAGTTTTTCTTTTTTTCTTCCATGTTATGTCACTTGACTGAGACTTGTTTAAGTCTCGGTCGACTGAGAGCTAGTCACACCCTTTGTGTTTTTTAACAAAGAGACTCTATGTAGTATGGCCGGGTTCACTTTCCATTTTTTTGGGTAGTTTGTTTGTCTTAGCTCGTGCCGAGAGGAGAGAACCACACACAGTTTATACAAGTAGACTATGAAAATATGTTAAAAGGAGAACATCGTGTGCTTCATCATGGGACGAAAACTCACTGTGTTTGTTGTCCCCAGCTCAAGCACACCACCCATCAATGGAATGCAGGCGACTGTCTGAAAAAAATGTGATCCAAGATACGTGCAGTTAGGTTGAGAAATCTGATCTGAACAGTATGCACAGGTGATAAAGTGCATGGCGTGCGCTAACCTGGATAGACGCCGTCTGGTTCAACCGGCAGAGGTAGCATGCATGGGCGCCATACATGGTGGACATCATGATATTAGTTAACAATAGCTAAAGATATATAGGAGTACATATATAGATCGGGTGCAGATTAGAGAGTGAGTTAATTGCTCAACCAAGGATGCGGCTACACGTCAATCGATTGATTTTTCAATTAGGGTCACTCCACCGTTGTGGATCGTTGGATGAAGATTGTACGGCGCCTGGACCTTCTTCTTCCTCACCTCCTTCTTCCCAGATCGCCAAACGAGCCGCCGACCACCGCCGCCCCCGGCCGGCGGCGCTCCCGCGACTGCCTCGCCGCCCCACCTTCCCCGGAACCGCCTCCCACCGCCTGTCTAGCCGCCGCCCCCGCCATCCCTTTAGGCCCGCCCGCGTCTGGGCTTTTTCTCCGGCGAAGTGCACCATCGCCACACCACCGCTGTCCACCACCGTCCCCACCCTAAACACTAAGATAAATAATGGGGTAGCCCTCCGGCGAGCCCCTTCCTTCTCCTTTCTTCCCTCCGGGCTCACTCCGATGAATTCTCAAAAATCGACTGACGCTAATTCGAAAATGAGTCGACTGTCATTTAGCTAAACTGCTCAAATAAACGTATGTACCTTTGCTAAGAGCGCGCGTTGGAAGGTTTTGGTGTCTGCGCACTGAGCATTGCACAACCAAACATGCTCGTTGCTCGCAAAGCTTCTGCCTGGCAACCTGACCAAATAGCGAACACAAAAATCTTCAGTAAATTAGCACTTCGTCTAATATAGGAGTATCTTACCAAGACAAAGTTACTAGCTCCCTTTGGATTGGTAATGGATTAGAGTTGTTCTTGAGATACATACCCTTGACCAGGGCGGAAGGCGTAGCCCATGCAGACGGTGTAGTACCATTCGGCGTCCCCGAGGTCCTCAGGCGACAGCGCGGCGGCGGGACGCCTCGCCCGGTGGTCGCACTGGCCGGACAGGAGAGACTCGTAGAGCTCCCGCAGCTGCTCGCTCCTCTGCAGGACGAGCTGGTCGGCGGTGATGTCCGCCGAGCTGGTGACCTTCCTCGTTTTTATCTCGCCGTTGTAGAACCCGTCCTTCCACGTCAGAACCCTATGCACAACAAACGGCCGGTATCGTAAGAGGAAAGAAAACGGCTTGCTTCTCACAAATTGAAAAGTATTATTGCAGCTAGTTGGAGTGGTCATCACTCGGATGTACTCTTCGTGTATAAATTAAATTATTACCCTGGACGGCTGGTTGAAATGGACCAGAATATGGCGTAGCTCCAGTTGATGCTCCTCACAGCGGCAGCTAGCTGGTTGCTGAATTGCGTCCCCGTCGGCGGCGGTAGGGTGGGCTCTTCCTGGCATGGACGAACTACTGGCAGCGCCATTACCACACTATTTCCTTCCTTCATATGCATGCATGCAAACAAGGTGAAGTTAGAGCAAGCCAGGAGGCAAAAAATAAACAAATCAATGGAGCTATAGCCTCATTTCTACTATTCATAGTAAGCATGATGCATCTTCTTAGCTAATTTAGTCAAATCTCTTTGCTCTGTTGCACTGGCGCTAACTAAGAAACTAAGAAAGTAAGCTAGCCATGACCCATGAGTGGAGGAGAAACTTCCAACTAAAAGGCTGTTAAAGGTTTACTTGGGCTATGGAGACCAAGAAGCTCAGAGGCCAACCTGTCGTCCGGGGAGGAAGATGGAGCCGCTATATATGCAATGTACAAGAATCCAGGGCATATGTTATATAGATCTGTCCTTGCAGCAGACGAGCAACGAGTGACTGCGACGCAACATCAAAGTACTGTGCTGCACTAACATACAATTAGGCCCATCACTTTCTAGCTAGTGTAGTGCCTGCTTGGTTTTCTCGCTGCTTAGTAAAACTGGACTGAGATGCACGAAATCCTCACCGATTTCTGCTTGACGGTGAGGTGACGGGGTAAGTCATTCGTAGGGCCAATTGGCGCAGAATAATCGACGTCGACGACGCCTAAGGAAACACGGCCTGCCGATGCAATTATAGTGTCAGCAGTAGTAGTGCAGAGACGTTCTACCAAGAGAACTATACTTAGTCTAGTAATTAGAGTGTAACTGCGAAAGTCTTGTACGTGTGTTCCAGCACAACCTTTAATTTGCCGGCCCCTCACCAAGGAATCTACCATCGGCATCAAAATGATAATGCATCTTCTCTATCTATGGAAGAAAATTACGAACTGGATTTACAGAGGTGGTGGTTGGCTCGCAGTGAAAATCTGGAGGAGGTTAGTGGGGATTGGGACATGTATGTATTTCAACAAGGAGGTAGCTGACACATAATCCACTTGATATATAGGGCTCCTTGTCCTTGTGGCCATACATATAAGACATGTACTTAGGGCAGCTCCAACGCGGATCACCAGTTAGACGGCACTAAATGTCTGTAGACATGTCCGGACGTATCCATGGACAGCGGGCGAGGCGCCGGCCATCCAACTGTAGGCATCAAATCAAATGTATGTCTGCCAAAAAAATTCCTCTGCCCAGAGCACTGGAAATAATCAAAGATATACACAATTCTTCAACAATGAAAGAAAAATATTCCAATGCAATAAAATTCAAATCCTCTAAAACACTAAATTCCCTAGTTTTAGAGAGCTGAGAATCAATTGAGGGCAACATTACCGATTTTGGCTTCCGATTTTGACAGGGTCGCCTCGCCGGGCCTCTACAGTTTTGTGGGCCCTATATGTAAGTGCCCCGGTCATGTGGGCTTTCTGGTCTTTTCTGATGAAAGCGGCGTGGCGGCTGGGGGCTTCCTTGGTGGCCGCGTGTCCATCAATCGCCGGTTACTACTTCGGGAAGGAGATGGGCTGAGGTGATTTGTGGCGTGGTCGGCGGCATTTGTGCCCTCTCTTCGGCGGCATTGTTTCCCCCTCGTTCTTGGTGCTCCTGGAGGTGGTCGGCGGCAGGTGCTGTGAGGGGTCGCATTGGAGCGGCGTGGACGCCGAAGGGGAGTGGAGCTGTGCGGGCGCCGGTCCTGCTGCATCTGCCGCTTCTAGTATGAATATTATAATCCAGACATAAAGTTTTGAAATAAAATAGCTCAAATTTGAATTCATCTTATTCGAGCATAAATTGTAGTTGTCTCCTTCAAACACCCACAAATGCTTAACCAGATTGTTCTTAAGCTGCTCGTGAGTTCCTCGTTGGCGAATCTGTTGATGCATTTGGATGAAATCATCAAACATCGCCAGATTCTGCTTTGGAAGATGGATATGATCACTCATCTCTTGAAATTACAGACCTCGGCAAACTCCTCACTCTCATCCTGCATAATTATGTTGCGCATGATCACCCAAGCTGTCATCACCTTCCATAGTGTCTTTGGATCCCATAGTGTAGCAAGTCCGCGAACTACTGCAAAGCGGGCTTGGAGCACTCCAAATGCCCTCTCCACATCCTTTTTTATCACTTTCTTGTTTTGTGGCGAAGTGTCATTTCTTGTTACCCCTTGGCTTAGAGATGGTCTTGATGAAGGTCGCCCATGGAGGATAGATACCATCATAAAGATAGTATCCCATGTTGTAAGCGTGATCATTGATGGTATAGTGCATGTACAAGCTTCGCCCACAACTTTGCAAATAACGGAGACCGTTGTGGCATGTTGATGTCATTGTCAGACCTAAGCATGCAAAAGAAAGAGTGTCAAATTCATAGGTCTCGTGATGAAACCGCTTCAAGAATTATGGCAATCTTTTTTTGCAATGGCCCTGATATTGACTCTGTTGAGCATATGGGCAGTTTTTTCATTTCCAGTGTATGCAGGGATACAAAAATACCTGGAAACCACTTTGATTCTTCAATTTCCATGAGCTTTCTTGTGTCTGCGGCATTTGGTTCTGTCAAGTACATCAGTCCAAACACACCCTGACCACAACAGTAGCAAAATTTCAGCCATCTGGAGGCATTTGTCGAATCTGGAGTTGTGCCATATGCAAGCATCGTCATAGCAGCCATGCACTCCTGATAATCAGAGAACCAACTATTTCCAATGTCATCCCTCTTCAACTTGAAGTAATCATCATTGGCCCTGACACGTTTTAGATGCGTTCGAACACGCGCCACCGCATCCAAAATCAGCGACCTAAATAGGGTTCGAATAGCGCATCGGGGGCAAAGCAGTCATCGTATGATATCATAAGGCATTGTCCCCTCTATCACTTCAACACTTGAAGTCCCTTTATTGAACCATTGTAATTGAGAAGATGCTCCTCTGCACACTATGCGTCTTCAAGAATCACCCTGATATTCGCCATTTCAACATCACCTTCATGCTCAACCGACAAATACTAATCCATGAACTCGACATAGAAGTACTCCTCATTCGAATCGATCGTGTTTGCTTCAAACTAAACAACGAGAACGTCAAAAATTGGCAACGGCATTTGATTGAACACTTGCCGGGTGTGGTGCCCACCATGAACTCCGTCGGCAGGGGCGAAGGATACCTGGGTCGCAGCTGGTTCCGAGGTGGAATGGTGGTGTAGGAAAAATAAAGCATGCACCTAGCCGAGGTAGCGGAGGTCTGAAAAGGCTCGGGTGATGTCAGAGGTGGTACAAAGGCAGTGGCGGAGTCCATTAGTATGGATATATAGCACAGGAGGATGGACGGACCAGGGAGAAACACAGGCTTCGGGTGGGGCTTTTGGATGGGCCCGAGTTTCGTAGTCCGACATGGTGGATATCGGTGTCAAAACCGTCGGATCTTGGGTAGGAGGTCCCGAACTGTGCGTATAAGGCGGATGGTAACAGGAGGCGGGGGACACGATGTTTTACCCAGGTTCAGGCCCTCTCGATGGAGGTAAAACCCTACGTCATGCTTGATTAATATTGATGATATGGGTAGTACAAGAGTAGATCTACCACGAGATCAGAGAGGCTAAACCCTAGAAGCTAGCCTATGGTATGATTGTATGTTGTCCTACGGACTAAAACCCTTCGGTTTATATAGACACCGGAAAGGGCTAGGGTTACACAAGGTCGGTTACAAAGGAGGAGATATACATATCCGTATTGCCTAGCTTGCCTTCCAAGCCAAGTAGAGTCCCATTCGGACACGATACGAAGTCTTCAATCTTGTATCTTCATAGTCTAACAGTTCGGCCAATGGATATAGTCCGGTTGTCCGGAGACCCCCTAATCCAGGACTCCCTCAGTAGCCCCTGAACCAAGCTTCAATGACGACGAGTCCGGCGCGCAGTATTGTCTTCGGCATTGCAAGGCGGGTTCCTCCTTCGAATACACCACAGAAGAATTTGAATTCAAGGATAGTGTCCGACCCTGCAAAATAAGTTCCACATACCACCGTAGAGAGAATAATATTTTCACAAATCTAATCTGCTGACTTGTTTTGGCAACATGACATTAAGCCATGGCCCGGTGATTATTCGAACTGTTTCCTTTAACTAGCCCCGCACATAACGCGAGGCAGTTTTTTGACACGTCTTGTCAAAGCAGAGATCGTGTCCCCCTTATTACGGGATTCTCATCAATACGGGCGTGGGTAACCCAACCGCGCCATCGATTACGGCGCTTGGGGGATAAGAGAGTTTTACCAGGCTAGTGGGGGCGCATAGCTTCGGTCGCCCTTATAAAGAGATAAGGTTTAACCTTTTTCTACCCACGCCTTCTTCCTCCTTGCCTATCCGTTCTTGCGCACTTGAGCTCCAACGCCCAAGCCCACATCCTTCCCCTCAACCTTCTCCAAACATGTCCGGAGCGGGGGACAAATGGATGGCTTCCTCCATTATGGAGGGGCACATCAAAAAGTTGCGCGGCGCCGGATACTTAGCCGCGAATATCGCGCATCGGCTGCTCGCTGCGGGTCAGATCGTTCCTACCCCGGAACCTCATGAGAGGGTAGTTTTCCTCCACCACTTCCTCCGTGGACTGGGGTTTCCCCTTCATCCATTCGTCCGTGGTCTCATGTTCTACTACGGGCTGGACTTTCATGATCTGGCCCCAAACTTCATCCTCAACATTTCGGCGTTCATCGTCGTTTGTGAGGCTTTCCTCCGTGTCCGGCCCCACTTTGGCCTATGGTTAAAGACCTTCAATATCAAGCCGAAGGTGGTGGGCGGCCAACAAGCAGAATGCGGCGGAGCCATGGTGGGCAAGATTCCCAATGTTATATGGCTTGAAGGCTCCTTCGTGGAGACCATAAAGGGGTGGCAATTGGTGTGGTTCTGCATCACTGAGCCACGCGACGCCAAATGGGTGGCTGCCCCCAAGTTTCGATCCGGAATTCCCACGCGGCTCACCTCCTGGAAATAGAAGGGCCTGTCCTGGGGTTCATCGGTAGAGCTGGACGGACTCCAGAAATGTATCCGGAATATGGCCGGCAAGAAGCTCAAGCTTGTCAATATAGTCCAGGTCATGCTCATCCGCCGGATCCTCCCGTGCCAACAACGGGACTTCAACTTGTGGGATTTTGACCCATCCCAGCACCAGACTCTGAGCGAGCTCTTCGACACGACGCACAAGGACATCTCGAAGATGTTGTTCAAGGGCGCCGAGGTCCCTCCCTCCCTCACCGAGGAGCGCGGGCTAAGCGCGAAGCGCCAAGCGCATTCGGTGAGTTCTATACATCCGGTAGGATATTTATCTTCCCCAGCTTAACCATGTGCGGGGTCTGAGCTCCATGCCTTTGACAGGACTGGGTGGAGACGTCGGGGCAGATTAACTGTCCGGCCCCTCTGCCCGAAGACACTGCGGACGCTCTCCTGACGGAGATGCTGACTCCGTCTCCTTACAAGGTGCCGGAGAAGACCAAGAAGGCCAAGGGAACCCGAAAGAGTTCCCGACGCCAGGGTTTATCGGACTTATCATCGGATAACTCCGCGACGCACTCATCCCCCGAAGATGAGGAGGAAGATGAAGATGTTCCCCCTCTAGTCGGGGGAGACAAGAAAAGGAAGGCCGCCCCTACTGGGGAGGGGGGGCAAAGGGTCCAAGAAGGGAAGGACTCTCCTGCCAGACTACTCCACCACCGCCGCCGAAGGCGAAGACGAGTGGATGCTCAGGGCCAAGCCCCTGGCGAAGTCGTAAGTATTCGGATACCGAAGTAACTCATAGCATTCCTTTGTCGCACTGCTTCTCCTAACACCGAATTATGATTATGCAGACCGCCACGAGCCCGTATCGATGTACCGTCGGATGGCTCCCTGGGCTCGTCAGATATGGATAGAGATCCACTTCCGACTGCCACATCCCCTTGCCCTACGGACAACGCCGAGGTATTGTCTCAAGAGGCACCGGGTCGAGGGGAGATAGTCCCAGAGGCGCCTCAAGGCGACCTTCCGGACTCCGGGAGCAGAGGGAGCAAGGCTCCCGAGGGCTCCGAGTTCGGCCATCAGCCGAACACCGCGCCGGAACCTCCAATGGTTCCGGACTCAGGCAGGCGGCCTCCTTCCAAAAAGGGGCAAGACGCCTATGCCGGTGACCTCTGTCCACCGAGAGGCACCGGACAATCTGCTGGGAGCGCTTCGTAGCGCTTCCATCAATAAAGAGCACCACACTATTATGAGTGCGGTGGTCCAGAAGGTTCAGTCCGCCAAGAGCAGATTGACTGAAACCTGTGCCAGCCTTCTAACAGGCTTTGAGGTAAGTTTTTGAAATATAGAAGAAATATTAACGCATAGACAGTAGCCCCTAATGCTCTATTCGGTGTTCACAAATAAAAGCCGAACAGAGGATCAAACAATATCGCAGGAGTCTAATATAAGTATGTCTATATGTGTATGCAGGCTTCGCTGCTGGCCTCTGCCGCACTGACTGCGGAGGTCGCCGCACTGAAGAAGGACCTTAAAGGGTCCAAGGAAGAGCTCGGCCTTGCCTAGAAGGAGCTCGAGAAGAGCAAAGGTAAGTAGTACCTAGTCTATGGATATGTATAAAAAGAATGGGATTGCAAAATGACAGGATCATCGTAAATTTGCCAGGGGCCACGACCGAGGTGGCGACCCTGAAGCAAGCGCTATCCGAGGACGAAAACAAAGCGGCCAAGGAGCGCACCGAGCGGGAAAGGTATGAGGCACGGGTGGGCGAGGTGCAGCAAGAGCTCCACGCTCTCGTGACGAAACATGAGGCGTTGGAGCTGGACTTGAAGACGCGAGAGTCTGAGCTTGCTGCGGCCCTCGAGAGCGCAAAGAATGCCAAGGCCGAAGCCCAAAAGGCCCTCCCGGAGATTGATGCGATGAAGAAGATAGCAGCGGGTAAGGCATTCTATATGCAAAGCAAGCATGTGAAAGTAAATTACTTGTTACTAACCCGAATCCGGAGCTCTCCAGGAGCATTCGCAGATTTGCCCCGCAGCGTGTCGGATGCCGCAACATTTTACCAGGCCGAGGAGGGAAGCTCAACGGAGAAGTTGTTCTGGGCCCAGTATACTGGGACCGAACACCCGGTGCCTATGAGCGACCAGCTAAAGCAGCTGGTCGAGCTACACAAGGCGGCCGAACAGGCCATGCAGGGCTTTATAGTCCGGCCATGGCCTGGCGACGCCCTTCCGAACAGCTACTTTGGCCTGGTGAGGCGGCTTGTGGATTCCTGCCCACGGCTAGACGTTGTCAAGCGGTCCGTCTGCATCGAAGGTGCACGCCGGGCTTTCGCCCGCGTGAAGGTGCAATGGGCCAAGCTAGACGCCGTGAAGCTGATCAAGGAAGGGCCGCCGGAGGGCATGGAGCATCGCCACCCCGAGATGTACTATGAGGGTGTCCTGAAGGGTGCCCGTCTCGTAGCGGACGAGTGTACCAAAGATACAATATTTGAGTAAACCCGCTCGTGTAATCCTGTATTCATGAAAACTTGTACATATGCGCCATGCAACGCTTGTTTGAATTTAAAATATTACCTTCTGTTCGGCTGTTTATCAAATCTGAGAGATGGCTAGTTGTCGGCTTCTGCTCTCATGCCACGAGTGCTGGGGTGTTCGGGATAAACCTGAGCACTCTTGTTCATATTTTTGGGTCCTTTGAGGGAGGTGCTCAGCACAAAGAACAAGGCAATCAGACTATAATGCGTTATCACTCTCACTTAGCCATAAAATTCTATACTTTTAAATTTCGGCGAAGCCCCTAGTGTTCGGAAGGCCGAACTTGGGGCGCGATACATGCCTTAAGCCGGACAGGGCCGACTCCTCGCTCTAAGCGGCATAAGTCTTTAAGGACTCGAAAACCTCTCGAACAGCGACCAATCTCTCACCTTATCATGACCGTCAGTTTTAGCTTTCTCTACTGAGGTGCTTAGCCCAGCAGAACCGGGGCACAATCGTAGTAGTTCTCCCAGTGCTACCTTAGCCGATATAGCGGAACGTAAGGTACCAAAACATGGGAGCCAGGCAAACCCAACTATTGACCCAATACATGATTCGGAGCTGATGCATATAATGCTATAAGTTCGGGGTGCCGCACTGTTGAAAGTGTTTGGACTTCTCACGCCGTATTGTGGGGTATGCTTAAGCCCCTAGCATATTGGTCGTACCAAAGTATACGGGTGCTGGATGTCACGAATGAACATATATATATACATACATACATATATATATATATATATATATATATATATATATATATAAAGAAGAATGCAATAAAAGCCTTAATGCAACGCATTGTTTATTAAAAAACATGCGTTAGAGCAGAATGATACAGGTAGTGCGATAAGAAAAAAGTAGGACTATGTCCCCTCCAAGGGCAAGCTGAGGAATAATATTAAAGCAAGTATTTCACTCATTATCGTAATCCACCTGGGAGTTCCGTGGTGTGATGTAGCTTTCTGCCTCCTTGGTTGCTGCATCATGTGTTCGGCAATCATACTGCCGAGCAGGGTTTCCGGAGATTAATGTCCTGAAAGAGAGAAAAATAACAAAGCGGGAAGCCCCTAGTGCGATTTAAGCCGCGTCTTGGGGCGTGCTGTAGTCGTGCCCCACTAGTAGAAAACAGGGCTATGGTCCAGGCCGGCTCAGCCCATTACTCCCGGTTCAGTCTAGAACCGGGACCAATGTGGGCATTGGTCCCGGTTCGTAAGCCCAGGGGGCCGGCCGGGCCACGTGGGCCATTGGTCCCGGTTCGTTTGGACCTTTTGGTCCCGGTTGGTGGGACGGACCGGGACCAATGGGCCTCGCTCCTGGCCCACCACCATTGGTCTCGGTTGGTGGCTTGAACCGGGACCAAAGGCTTCCCTTTAGTCCCGGTTCATGTCATCAACCGGGACCAATGAGGTGCCTATATATAACCCCTTGCGCAAGAGCAGAGCACAGTGCTCTATTTTTTCTGGCCGAGGGGGAGAGGGCTTTGTGGTGCTCTAGCTCACCTCCTATGCACATGAGGTGTTTGATGGAATGCCCGAGCCACACTACTTAAGCTTAGTCCTCTCGAAGCTCGACCTCCAAGCTCCATTTTCCTCGAGATTTGTCTAGATTTAGCGGTCCGTCACGCCCCATCCCCGTCTTCACCGCTGTCGATCACCCGCGCCGATCTCATCACCGACACCACCGTGGTGAGCCTCTTGTTCTTATCTTCTTTCTGAAAGGAAAAATATTCTTACTTGTATGCTTAGATAGATACTTGTATCATTTTCTTACATTTATTATTGCATCTTATATAGTGCGATGGTTTTGGTATCTGCCCCCGTCGGCCCTCGTCCTGTCTATGATTCGGATTTGGTATGTATGTTATCTTTATAACTATTGGTTCATTTATTGTTTATGAAAATTATGCCGACCAACGTGACATAGATTTCATTTATCTAGGATGTATGTGAATCGGAAATGCCAACCGACCCTATTGTCGAGAGGTTAAATTTAGCTGAAGAAGAAAACAATTTGTTGAAGGAAAAAATAAAAAAAATTGAGGAGGAGAAGATGATATTGGAGTTGCATGTTGCGGATGTCGTAGATGATCACAAGATCAAGATGGATGCAATGCGCTTGAAGATTAGAAAGATTAGAAAATATGCCATTCATACCGAGGCTTGGTATCATTATGCCGTTGGGTCAATTGTTACCTTGGTTGTGATTATGATCGCATTTGTTTGCGCATTGAAATGTTTTACATAGTTTCAATGTATGGTTTAATTAATTAGATGCTCTGGAGAGCTATATGTTGTTAGATGAGAACTATGTATGCACTTTGGTTTTAATGTGATGATGAAGTTCTATTAATTTGGACACTTAATTATATATAATGCACGCAGATGAACCGGCAATGGATGTACGGTGACAGACACACCCACGAGTACATTAAGGGCGTGCATGAGTTTCTTGATGCGGCTGAGGCAAACAAGCAGAATGGTTTTATGTGTTGTCCATGCACTGAATGTGGGAATACGAGGTCTTACTCTAACCGGAAAATCCTTCACTCCCACCTGCTTTACAAGGGTTTCATGCCACACTATAATGTTTGGACGAGGCACGGAGAAATAGGGGTTATGATGGAAGACGGCGAAGAAGAAGAGTACGATGAAAACTATGTGCCCCCTGAATACGGTGATGCTGCAACAAGGGGAGCTGGTGAAGATCAAGAGGAACCAGACGATGTGCCCAATGATGCTGCCACGGGTGAAGCTGCTGAAGATCAAGAGGAACCAGACGATGTGCCCGATGATGATGATCTCCGTCGGGTCATTGTCGATGCAAGGACGCAATGCATTAGTCAAAAGGAGAAGCTGAAGTTCGATCACATGTTAGAGGATCACAAAAAAGGGTTATACCCCAATTGCGAAGATGGCAACACAAAGCTCGGTACCGTACTGGAATTGCTGCAGTGGAAGGCAGAGAATGCTGTGGCTGACAAAGGATTTGAGAAGCTACTGAAAATATTGAAGAAGAAGCTTCCAAAGGATAACGAATTGCCCGACAGTACATACGCAGCAAAGAAGATCATATGCCCTCTAGGATTGGAGGTGGAGAAGATACATGCATGCCCTAATGACTGCATCCTCTACTGCGGTGCATACAAGGATCTGAACGCATGCCCGGTATGCGGTGCGTTGCGGTATAAGATCAGACGAGATGACCCTGGTGATGTTGACGGCGAGCCCCTCAGGAAGAGGGTTCCTGCGAAGGTGATGTGGTATGCTCCTATAATACCACGGTTGAAACGTCTGTTCAGAAACGAAGAGCATGCCAAGTTGATGCGATGGAACAGTGAGAACCGAAAGAAAGATGGGAAGTTGAGAGCACCCGCTGACGGGTCGCAGTGGAGAAAAATCGAGAGAAAGTACTGGGATGAGTTTGCAAAGGACCCAAGGAATGTATGGTTTGCTTTAAGCGCGGATGGCATTAATCCTTTCGGGGAGCAGAGCAGCAATCACAGCACCTGGCCCGTGACTCTATGTATGTATAACCTTCCTCCTTGGATGTGCATGAAGCGGAAGTTCATTATGATGCCAGTTCTCATCCAAGGCCCTAAGCAACCCGGCAACGAAATTGATGTGTACCTAAGGCCATTAGTTGAAGAACTTTTGCAGCCGTGGAATAGAAACGGTGTACGTACGTGGGATGAGCACAGACAGGAGGAATTTAACCTTAAGGCATTGCTGTTCGTGACCATCAACGGTTGGCCCGCTCTCAGTATCCTTTCAGGACAGACAAACAAAGGATACCACGCATGCACGCACTGTTTAGATGACACTGAAAGTATATACCTGGACAAATGCAGGAAGAATGTGTACCTGGGCCATCGTCGATTTCTTCCGACCAACCATCAATGTCGAAAGAAAGGCAAGCATTTCAAAGGTGAGGCAGATCACCGGAAGAAGCCCGCCATGCGCACCGGTGATCACGTGCTTGCTATGGTCAACGATTTACACTACGTAATCTTTGGAAAGGGTCGCGGTGGACTAGCTGTTCTGAATGACGTTGAGGGACACGCACCCATGTGGAAGAAGAAATCTATATTTTGGGACCTACCCTACTGGAAAGACCTAGAGGTCCGCTCCTCAATCGACGTGATGCACGTGACGAAGAACCTTTGCTTGAACCTACTAGGCTTCTTGGGCATGTATGGGAGGACAAAAGATACACCTGAGGCACGAGAGGACCTGCAACGTTTGCACGAAAAAGATGGCATGCCTCCGAAGCAGTATAAAGGTCCTGCCAGCTATGCTCTTACGAAAGAAGAGAAAGAAATCTTCTTTGAATGCCTGCTCAGTATGAAGGTCACGACTGGCTTCTCGTCGAATATAAAGGGAATAATAAATATGCCAGAGAAAAAGTTTCAGAACCTAAAGTCTCATGACTGCCACGTGATTATGACGCAACTGCTTCCGGTTGCATTGAGGGGGCTTCTACCGGAAAACGTCCGATTAGCCATTGTGAAGCTATGTGCATTCCTCAATGCAATCTCTCAAAAGGTGATCGATCCAGAAATCGTACCAAGGCTAAGGAGTGATGTGGCGCAATGTCATGTCAGTTTCGAGCTGGTGTTCCCACCATCCTTCTTCAATATCATGACGCACGTCCTAGTTCATCTAGTCGACGAGATTGTCATCCTGGGGCCCGTATTTCTACACAATATGTTCCCCTTTGAGAGGTTCATGGGAGTCCTAAAGAAATATGTCCGTAACCGCGCTAGGCCAGAAGGAAGCATCTCCATGGGCCATCAAACAGAGGATGTTATCGGGTTTTGTGTTGACTTCATTCCTGGCCTTAACAAGATAGGTCTCCCTAAATCGCGGTATGAGGGGAGACTGACTGGAAAAGGCACTCTTGGAAGAGACTCAATAATATGCAGGGACGGATATTCTTGGTCTCAAGCACACTACACAGTTCTACAGAACTCTACCTTGGTGACCCCGTATGTCGATGAACACAAGAACAGTCTGCGCTCCAAACACCCGGAGCAGTGCGACGACTGGATTACATGTGAACACATCAGGACTTTCAGCAGTTGGTTGGAAACACGTCTCAGAGGTGACAACACTGTTTGTGATGAGTTGTACTTGTTGTCCAGGGGACCATCTTTGACTGTATTGACTTACAAAGGATACGAGATAAATGGGAATACATTTTACACGATCGCCCAAGATCAAAAGAGCACCAACCAAAACAGCGGTGTCCGCTTTGATGCAGCAACCGAGAGCGGAAAGGACACATATTATGGTTACATAGTGGACATATGGGAACTTGACTACGGACCTGATTTTAAGGTCCCTTTGTTTAAGTGCAAATGGGTCAATTTGTTTGGCACAGGTTATCTATGTGAAGGACATGTCTACCAAACCGAGAAAAAGAAAAGATAAGGAAGCAAATACATCATACGATGAGCCAAAGCGCCACATAGTTCTTTCAGGAAAAAGGGACATCCTGGGAGTGGACGGCAAGACAGACATGTCTGAAGATTATGAAAAGTTTCATGAAATTCCTCCCTTCAATGTCAAGGCTGACCCAAGCATCCTGATAAACAATGAAGATTATCCATGGTTACGGCGCAATAAGCAAATGACACAAGCGAAGAAAAAGTGAAGACTTTCTCCCGCAACTATTATGATGATACCATGCCAAATTTGTAACAGACGAACATGCTATGTGGGTGAAATTATGATACCATGCCAACTTTCAACCTTTTCAGAGTTCATTTTGAAATGCTTTCCAATTTCAGAGTCATTTAGCTCAAATAATGAATTAATAGCAAACAGAATGAACTACAAAACTTTTATGAAAATAAAAACAACCAATTAAAATATTATGTTATGATCAACTAAAATAAAACTATAATATTCTTCAATAGCAAAAAGAATATAATTTTTGTGACCTAAAATCAAACTATAAGTATTTAATTGTAAGTATAAATAAAAAATAAATAGTAAAGAAGAAAAAAAATTCTATTTTTATAGTAAAGTTATTCATAAACTAGTGATTCACACAAATTTTATAAAATTCAAATTTAAACTATTCAATATTTTAAAACTAATCGCACTAACAGAAAGTTTATAATTTTTGTGACCTAAAATCAAAAAGAAATCACTAAAAAACTATAAGTATTTAGTTGTAAGTATAAATAAAAAATAAATAGAAAAAAATTCTATTTTTATAGTAAAGTTATTCATAAACTAGTGATTCACACAAATTTTTAAAAATTCGAATTTAAACTATTCAAAATTTAAAACTAATGGCACTAACAGAAAGTTTATAATTTTTGTGACCTAAAAGCAAAAAGAAATCACTAAAAAACTGTAAGTATTTAGTTTTAAGTAGATATAAAAAAATAAAAAACCAAAAAAATGTAGAAATAAAAAAGAAAAAACCAAAAAAATGCCACCTACTGGGCCTCCACGGCCTGAATACGACTAGAAACCCTACATGGGCCAGGATTCAGGCCCGCAGAGGCCCAATAGGCCCACAGGCAGTAACAAGTTTAGGCCCGAAAGCCTGCATTAGAGAGGAGCTCGAATGGGGAGGCACAACAGCGCTTATAAACAAGTGTCGGCGCCCTTCAGCTAGCGATGTGGGACTAAACTTCAACTAGCGATGCAGCACAAGGCCATTGGTCCCGGTTGGTGGCACCAACCGGGACTAAAGGGGGCATTGGTCACGGTTCGTGGCACCAACCGTGACCATTGCCCCCCTTTAGTCCCGGTTCGTGCCACCAACCGGGACCAATGGCCTTCGCTTCCCGCCCTTTCGGCTGCCGAAAATTGGCCTTTGGTCCCGGTTCGTCGCACCAACCGAGACTAATGCCCACCTTTAGTCTCGGGTTGTGCCACGAACCGGGACTAAAGGCTTTGCTATATAAGTTCACACTTTGGAAATTTTCACTCTCGTCTCTCGCAGTTGCCGCCCCGACGCCGACGCCGCCAGGCTGCCCCGCCGTCGCCGTCGCCTCGCCCATGCCCGTCGTCGCCCGCGCCCTCGCCGTCGCCCGCCCTCGCCCGCGCCTGCGCCCTCGCCATCGCCCGCCCTCGCCCGCGCCCGTGCCGTCGCCCGCTGTCGCCCGGGCCCCTGCCCCGGCCCGCCCCTGCCCTGACGCGCGCCGCCCTGGCCCGCCCCCGTCGCCGTCGCCCGCGCGCTGCCCCGGCCAGCCCTCACCGTCGCCCGCACCCCTGCCCCGACACCATCCTCACCGCCGACCTCTCCTTAGCTTGGTCCGGCCGCCGGTGCCCTCCCTTTGCAATTTTTTTAGGTTATTTTCATTTGTAGAAATTTTTTATGTATCTAGGAATATTTTTGTTCATAGATGATAGATGATCAAATGATGATTTTTTTGTTCATAGATGATAGATGATCAAATGGTGTTTTTTTTTTGTTCATAGATGATCATATGATTTTTTAGGTTATTTTCATTTGTAGAAATTTTTTATGTATCTAGGAATATTTTTGTTCATAGATGATAGATGATCAAATGATGAATTTTTTGTTCATAGATGATAGATGATCAAATGATGTTTTTTTTTGTTCATAGATGATCATATGATTTTTTTAGGTTATTTTCATTTGTAGAAATTTTTTATGTATCTAGGAATATTTTTGTTCATAGATGATAGATGATCAAATGATGTATTTTTTGTACATAGATGATAGATGATCAAATGATGTTTTTTTGTTCATAGATGATCATATGATTTTTTTAGGTTATTTTCATTTGTAGGAATTTTTGTTCATATATGGATATTTAGGGGGTCGAGGGTCGAGAACTAGTTTAGGGGGTCGAGGGTCGAGAACTAGTTTAGGGGGTCGAGGGTCAAGAACGTCGGACATTCATGAGAGAGGCGGGGAAGAAGGGGAAGAAGAGGGAGAAGAAGAGGAGAGGAAGAAGAGGATAAAAAAAGATCCCCTCTATTCTTTCTTCTCTTCTTTTTTCTTCTTCTTCCTCTTATTTTTTTATCGGGAACGAGGGTCGTCGAGGGGTCGAGGGGGGGACGGCGAACATTCATGAGAGAGGCGGGGAAGAGGAAGAAGAAGAGGAGAGGAAGAAGAGGAAAAAAAGAAGAGGAAGAAGAAGAATAAAAAGAGGAGAAGAAAGAATAGAGGAGAAGAAGTTCTTCTCCTCTATTCTTTCTTCTCTTCTTTTTTCTTCTTCTTCTTTTTTTATCGGGAACGAGGACATGTCGAGAGTGTCGTCGAGCGGTCGGGAAACTAGGGCTTACCCGAAGAAGGAGAAGAAGAGAAGAGGAAGAAGAGGAGAAAAAAAGAAAAGGAAAAAAAGAGGAAGAAGAAGAAAAAAAAGAGGAGAAGAAGAAGGAATAGAGGAGAAGACTTTGTCAGTTCTTCTTCTCCTCTAGCTATTCGTTTCTTCTTCTCCTCTTTTTTCTTCTTCTTCTTCTTCTTCTTCTTCTTCTTCTTAATTTTTATCGGGGGTTCGAGGGTTCGAGGGGTCGAGGATCGCCGAGGGGCCGAGAGAGGTTTCCTAGTGTCAAAGTATTGAAGAAATCCATGCCTTCATCATTAGCCAGAAGTAACCAGGGCATGTTGGTACGAAGTTCTGCAAAGTTGTTCTGGAATGGAGTCCCGGATAGAATAATCCGCATTTTGTTACGAATTCAGCAAAGGCCTTCCAAATAGCGATATTCGGAAGGCTCTTGCTGAACTTTGTACCAATAAGCGAATTATCCTATCTGGGACTCCGTTCCAGAACAACTTTGAAGAGCTTCGTACCATCATGCACATGTTACTTTCGCCTAATGATGAAGACATGGTTTTGTTGAATCCTTTGACACTACACAACCTCCCGACCCCTCGGCGATCCTCTCGAACATGAGAGGAAGAAGAGGGTCGTCTAGGGGTCGAGGGTTCCAGGGTCGTCGAGGGTTCGAGGGGTCGAGGATCGCCGAGGGGTCGAGAGAGGTTTCCTAGTGTCAAAGTATTGAAGAAATCCATGCCTTCATCATTAGCCGGAAGTAACCAGGGCATGTTGGTACGAAGTTCTGCAAAGTTGTTCTGGAATGGAGTCCCGGATAGAATAATCCGCCTTTTGGTATGAATTCAGCAAAGGCCTTCCAAATAGCGATATTCGGAAGGCTCTTTCTGAACTTTGTACCAAAAAGCGAATTATCCTATCTGGGACTCCGTTCCAGAACAACTTTGAAGAGCTTCGTACCATCATGCACATGTTACTTTCGCCTAATGATGAAGACATGGTTTTGTTGAATCCTTTGACACTAGGCAACCTCCCGACCCCTCGGCGATCCTCTCGAACATGAGAGGAAGAAGAGGATAAAAAAAGAAGAGGAAGAAGAAAAAAAGAGGAGAAGAAAGAATAGAGGAGTTCTTCTCCTCTATTCTTTCTTCTCCTCTTTTTTTCTTCTTCTTCCTCTTTTTTTTATCGGGAACGAGGGTCGTCGAGGGACATAGATGTAGTGTCGTCGTTGTCGATATATACCCCCTCCCGATAGCTTACTATGATTAGGTAGCTAGTTCTACGTTTGGCACTAATATATCCATCTGTCATGTTTGAATAATAATTGCCATGTTGTAAATATTTGTAGAAACTATGGACACCGCCCTAGACGAAGCAACAAAAGAAGCGTTGTTGAGGGACATAATCGCAGAAGGAAGTGATGCCATCTCGTTGTTTCTCAACGAAACCGATGGTCTGGAAGGAGAGGGTGAACAAGCTGGCTACGGTGACCTAATGCCGGTGCAAGAAGAAGAACATGAGGACGGCTCCGGTGACCCAATGCCGGTGCAAGAAGGAGACCGTGATGACGGCTCCGGTGACCGAACCGAGTCCGGCCAGGTATATATATTAGTTAAGCCTATGCTGACTAGCTGATTGATGCATTCATTGTTTTGGTATGTACACATATTAATTAAGTCTTTGTTCTTTTTTCTAGCCCTCCGGATCGAGCACAACTTCGGTAAAGAGACGAGGCCCGAAGAAAAAGTTGAGCTCGGATGAAAAGTTTGAGATCATAGCAATCGCGCCCGACGGCCAACCTATTGAACCCCTCCGGACAAAGAGCGCATTTGTTGCTCAGTGCGGGGTTCTGGTTAGGGACAAGATCCCGATAAGCATCCAGCAATGGTTTAAGCCGGCTACAGAAGACCCTGAGGTGTCTTATGTCAATGATATGCAGAAAAATGATCTTTGGACTGAGCTGAAGTCAAATTTCACCCTACCGCCTGAGGATAATCCAGAGAACCCAGTTAAAGAGAAATTAATCAAGTCTTTTGCTCTGAAGAGGATGTCAGAACTATTCAGGAGGTGGAAGAAAGAGCTGAATAAGTTTGTCGAAAATAATGAGACACCAGAATTCAAGGGCAGATATGAGAAGATCAGAGATCACTGGCCCGCATTTGTGGCCCACAAGACATCAGAAAAGAGTAAGAAGATGTCGGCGACAAACAAGCAAAATGCTGCGAAGAAGAAGCTTCACCATCGCACGGGGTCAGGTGGCTACCTCGTAGCCCGGCCTAAGTGGTCCAAGACTGAGAATGATCTGGTTCATAAAGGGATCGATCCAGAGACAATTAACTGGCCAGACCGTTGCCGGACTTGGTTCTTCGGGGCTGGAGGAACCCTGGACCCTGTAACAGGGAAGTGCATTTGGAAGAACGATCAAATGGACATACCAGTCAGTAAGCTTAAGCAGTATATCGAAGCAGCGCAGGAAGGGACGTTCTTTCCAGACAGAGAGAACGACGAGCTCATAATGGCCCTCGGGAATCCTGAGCACCCTGGACGGACACGAGGCACGCCAGGCTCCATTCCGTGGAAGGTTGGGTTTCCGGACGCAGGCGGTTATAAATCCCATGAGAGGAGGAAAAAAGTGCAGCGGACCCAAATACAGGCGCTGCAAGCAAGGGTAGACGCGATAGAGGAACGAGAAGCAAATCGCAGCAAACGTACTGCCGAAGCCTCCCCGAAGCTACCCCGCCATCTCAGCGCAGAAGCAGCGTGGCCTCCACCGAGCTGCTTCAGCCGGAGCATGCCTTGACGGCTCCCGCCAGCTATCCCGTGGATGCTATAACGGAGTCTCAAAATTGCCACCTTGTGACGCAATGGATGAATTTGAAGGTCAAGGCGGCTGTTGGCTCTGTTTATCCTACTGAACCCGACGCAACTTTTCACTGCCAGCCGATTCCAGAAGGATATGCTAGGGTGATGGTGGATGAGATAACGGAGGGATTTGAGGACCTCCAGCTTGACCACCCTACCGGTGAAGGGGAGACTCGGCTGGGGTCTGCTCTGAAGACTCCATGCCTATGGCGGAAGGAGCTCATCAACCTTCCGAACTGGACGCCACCGCCTCCTCCTCCTCCTCCGGCGAGTCAGGGCACTCCGCCTCCACCGCCTCCTCCTCCGGCGAGTGACGATCAGGGCCCTCGGCCGGCTCCTTCTCCGGCGCGTGGCGGCACTCCGCCTCCTTCTCCGCCTGCGCCGACGCGCCCGAGCAGCCAGCCTCCTCCTTCTCCGCCTCGTCAGCAAGGGCGGAAGAGACCTGCCGCCGCTCCAGCTGCTCCGGCGCGTCGTAGTCCTTCTCCTCCGCCTCTTAAGCAAGTAAAGAAGACAACCGCTCCGTCTGCTCGGTCGGCGTCTAGCAGTACAACCAGAGGCGGGAGGACATACAGATTCGGTCCTTCTCTGAAGACTCCAGAGAAGTTACCATATGAGAGGACCCTGGAGGAGAACGCCGAGATCGCGCGAGAAGAAGTGAGGAACTTCTTTGAAGGGGTGAAAGCAAAGAAACATCCACCTCCGGAGGAGAAGGTAGATCGGGTGAAAGTGAAGCGCACTCTGGCTGCCCTGACAAAACCACCGAAGTCTGATCCGCCGAAAGGAAACTATGACCGCATTATTGGAAAGGAATTTGCCGAAGCGGAGCGGTCGGGAAGTACTGTCAGTGATCAAAGGCTGAAAGAACGACGAGCTGGGAAACAAATTGCCCAGCTCGGCGAACAAGCGAAGCAATCGTGCCCCCCGCTCAAGGTGCCTAGCCACAACGTCGCTAATGATCCGAGGATGGTGCCCGGTTATAGCAATCTTGCAGATTACCTGCCCGACGAAGTACATTATGAACCCATGGACGTGCAGATACAAAGATACGAGTACGGGAAGCCTCTCGTCAAAGATGAAAGATCTCTATCAACGATGATGCGAAGATTGCATGATTGGTACTTGAAAATCTGCAGAGACTCTGGGGGGAGGAGTACTTTGTATGTGAAAGTTAAAAAGGAGCATGACCTCGTTGGAATTGATCTGTTGCCTGTTCCATTTGAGGAGTTCTATCAGTTTTTCAATCAATTGGCCCTCGATAAAACAACGGTCGCCTGCTACTGTCTGTAAGTAGTACTACTTCTGTCATTAAGTTTCTCTATATAGCTTAGCTCTTTCATTGCATGTATTTATAATCATCCTCACTATATTATGCAGATTGAAGATCGCCGAATTGAAGAAAAGACAAGTCGGTGATATTGGGTTCATTAACACATATCTCATAGATGCAACTCAGGTTAAACTTCATGCCGCAGCTACCGAGGCCAACTTGCTACGATCGTTCGTAATAAATCAAAACAAAGATATAATACTCTTTCCTTACAACTTCAGGTGAGTGTTACTGTCTTGTGCGTATTCGGTTTCCCTTATATATTAGTCAAGGTTATAGTAATGTAATTCATGAGTTATGCATGTGTGTGCAGTTTCCACTATATTCTCCTAGAGATTAAGCTTGAGCAGGGACTAGTAACCGTCTTAGACTCAAAACGAAAAGATCCCCAGGACTATGCAGACATGACTCAAATACTCCAGAAGTAAGTTAAATCGATCATTATCCACCATATCAGCAACTTTGTTCATTTCCTGATATCAAGTAATTGTTTTCTTTGTCCGGTAGGGTTTGGAGAAAATTCACCAAAACAGTTCCGGGACTGCCGAAGGAGCTGGAATTTAGACACCCAAAAGTAAGTACTATAGTAGCATGTTCCGTGCATCTCCTAGTGATTCAAGCGCTAGTTTCATCAATACCATTTAGCATTCTTGCTTATCAGTTTGATTGACCTCTATTTCTTGTAAAATGGTTGTGGCAGGAACAAGGGAATGATTTCTGTGGATACTACATCTGCGAGTCCATCCACCACACGACCTGTGAGCGGGGCGGGTACTCTAACGAACAATATGAAGTACGTAAATAACAACATTCACAATTTTATTTTATTACCATCATTTGTGTTGAGTTTCATTCATTTATATATATATGTATTGACCCCCTTCTTCAAATTAGATGTTTCGGAAGCGGGATGAACTCCTAGCACCAGCTCGCATGTGAGCAATTCAAGAGGAATTGGCGGCATTCTTTCTTGACCACGTGATCCCTGAAGACGGAGAATTCTATGTGGACCCTGAGTCCGTATGATTATATTTGTAAGAGATAATTATTCTATATATGTAGCCGGTAGTGTCAGTTAGATATACGAGAACTTGTTGTTCGACCAATCTCTCGGAGAAGGAGACGTGGTCGATATCACTTCTCTCTGTATGCATATATGTTCATGACGATCTTCTGTTTCCTTCGTTTGCTTACTAGCTAGCCAGCGTGTCTAGTCCTCTCTATACGTATGTATAGTACATAGCGTCGACCAAGCACGGACATAAGAGAGGACACTTCTCTCTAATAGTTATAGCTAGCGAACACAATATATGAAACACCTAAATTAACCCCCCAAAACCCCCAACCCCCCCCCCCTTTCAAAAAAAAACAAAAACCCCAGCCACAGAAATGCTGACGCGTGGATGCCTATTGGTCCCGGTTGGTGCCACCAACCGGGACCAAAGGGTCTCCTGACTGGGCTCTGCGCACTGCCCACGTGGAGGCCCATCAGTCCCGGTTCTGGATTGAACCGGGACTAAAGGGTCGGGGCATTAGTACCGACACTTTAGTCCCGGTTCAGGAACCGGGACTAAAGGCCCTTACGAACCGGGACTATAGGCCCTTTTTCTACCAGTGCCCATGGTATTTTTAATACGTAATTATGTACGCGTGGCACGGGTTTCGCCGTTTGGCTGGGACCGGGGTGGGGGCCGCATTGCTATGTGAGCTCGGAATGTGTCAGGCGGTCCTGCTGCTGATTACTCTGGGCGCGCTTGAAGATGTTTGGGTCCTTAAACGCTGAACTAGTGGATTGCCTTAAGAGGCTGCTTTGCGCTTCCGCTGCGAGGGCCGCAGTGTGCTCCTCCGTTTGGAAAGAGCGCTCTGTGTTTCCGTTAACTGTAATGACCCCCTGAGGTCCTGGCATCTTGAGCTTGAGGTAGGCATAATGCGGTACCGCATTGAATCTCGCAAATGCAGTTCGCCCGAGCAGTGCATGATAACCACTGCGGAACGAGACTATATCGAAGATTAACTCTTCGCTTCGGAAGTTATCCGGGGATCCGAAGACCACTTCCAGTGTGACTGAACCTGTGCAATGGGCCTCTACACCTGGTATGACGCCTTTAAATGTCGTTTTTGTGGGTTTGATACTTGAGGGGTCTATACCCATTTTGCACACTGTGTCCTGGTAAAACAGGTTCAGGCTGCTGCCGTCATCCATAAGGGACGTCTAGACTTCCCCAAACCTCGCCCACTTTGGTGCCAGAATGGGGGATTTTGGACATCCGGAAAAATTAGGTGACCCCTGTTTAATGAAAAAAGTGTCCGAACCATCCAGTCTAGACATTTATGGGCGATTTAGTGATCCACCTTATTGTTACCCTTAATGATAACAGTTAGGTTTTCTTTATTTGGCAATAGACAATTGAAGCATTTATACGGTGCTTTGGCAATATGGAAGCACGTTGTTTTCATTTTTCCTCGTCTATGCATAAATTTAGTCTTGTATGACTTTGCTGAACCTACATGTGTGTGTGTGTGTGTTGGTGTTGGTGTTGATTGTGTGCATCCTCACTATGAAGAGATGGAGTGTGTGTTCGTTGTGTTTGTATCTTGTTGATGCTTCATTTTGAGTCAACAAAATCATTCCTTTGACAAAAACAAAATCGGATCACTCTCAGGTATACTTGATGATACCTCACATGTTGTTGCGAGAATATTCTGCATTATATTTAATAAGATCTGATTATAATATGAGAACTGAAACTAAAGTACATAGAATTTGTTGTGTTTGTCTCCTTTTCCCATGCATGGTGCATGTTAAGGTGACACACTTACATGTTGAGAAAATAGGTTAGATAAGACTAACTATTTGGATATAGAAGATTTCCATAATACTTGATTATATGGAACATGAATACATAGAGTGATAAATGAGAACTAAAAATGATCTATTGTGTTTGATTGTTTTACATTTGCAAAATATTTGTTAAATGGCAAAGTGGAATGGAAATTTCCATGCATATTTGCACCGTTAGGTGCTTTTTTCTTCTTCTTATGCATGATTCATGTTAGGATGAACATTCTTCTATACATGGCTCTGCTGAGATACCATGCATGCATGTTCTGAGAAATAGGTTAGCGGAAATAGTTTGTAAATATAGAGCCGACGGTTGGTCCTGAGTTGTGGGTATGAGGGTTCGGGAGAAATCTCTGTTGGGTCTTGCCGGCACCGACGCGGTGACGCATGTGGGCGCCACAATCCTTCTTGAAGGGTGTCGGGCACACCTCTCCCCCACTTCCCTCCATGTACCGGGAGAAATCGTAGGATCCGTTCGGGCAACAGTGACATCGTCATCGCAGTCCTTCTTGAAGGTATTGCTTGGTACACGGCAATTCGGAAGCATAGGAGCGTGGTGGAATTCTCCGGAGGGCGCAGTAGTGGCGGGATACCGCCGCTTTGTCGATGGTGTTGTTGGCATTCTTTCTCTTGTTTTTCTTTTGGGTCTATTTTTGGCCGTGATTGTGCTATTTGCCTCGGCAATGAACTTACAGTTGTTTTTCTAGAAATGGAGGTTGAGCCCCCAGCCTCTGCATCAATTGATGCATGCAGCCATCTTTATTAATTATTCCACAAAGGTCTAACAAGAAACATACATCAAATCGCCCGAAGCCACCACTCATACCTACAAATTCGATAATGAGGAGTGCTCTCACTCCCCATATCTACGACCAGTGTCATCGCAGATCCATCCACATAACGTATCGGGACTAACAACTGGTGCAGCAGACCTAAAGCGCACACCACCTGCACACGTTTTAGAAGCCGCCATCTTCATCGGACCACTGACCCATCTTCAGGAGATAAATCCGTATCCTCCTTGCCAGTCCGGACATCCATCGACGGCACCACGGCGCCCAACGGCACCACCGCCCTGCGCTCGTCCGTCCAGACGCGAAGACTCTGGAAGATCTGTCGTGCGTAGCACCCCCAACCAGGCATGACTCAGCGTAGCACCTGTCGTCCAGGCATGACTAGACAACTCCACCGAAGCTCCGTGCAATACAGAGCCACTCCACCTCCTGCCTGTGTCTTCTAGCGCTGCTCCACAAACGATGCTCCCCGGAGAGAAACGGCACCGCAATACCGCCATCGTCCGATCTGAAGAACCAGATCCTAGGGTTTCCCCCGAAGCAGTGCCCATCACCAGCAACCTTCAAGGACCCACATAGTGCCCACCACCACTCAGCCCTCAAGGCGACGCCTTCAGGAAGGTCACGGCGTCAAGGACGCCGCCGCCGCCCACCGGAGTTAGGGTTTTCACCCGAGAGGCGGAGAGGGGGAAATGCAGGAGCAGACATAGACCGACATCTCCAAGAAGAAAAGCGGCGCCCTTGAGCGTTGTCGTCGGCGCGGTCGACCGAGGCTGACCAAGGGGTTTCCCCCAATCTGGATCTCCTCCACCAGCTTCACCCGCAGCCAGGGTCCCGGCAACCACGCCGGCACCGTCAGGAACCCGCAGGAGAGAAGCCCACTGATCAGGGCCGGATGACTGCGGCCAGATCTGGCGCTAGAACCCACCGCCCGCACACACCTGCAGCCGAACAAGCCGATCCCGACAACGCCGGCCACAGATCTGGCCACACCCAGATCCGACGCACCCGTCACGCCGACGACCACCTCCACACGCCGGAGTGGAGAACCACCCCGGGCACGCAGCCAAGCGCCGGCGACACCACGGGCCGCCACCACCCACAGCAGGACGAATCTAGGCAGGGGCGCCCAGATCCCCCGCCACCGCGCGCCATGGCTGACCACCACACTGCCCCAGCAGCCATGGAGGCGCAGCCCCGCCGACAAGCCCTGGAGCCGCCGCTCCAGTGTCCTATCTCCGCCGCCACGCCAGACGCCCAGGGTCACCGTTGCGCGCAGCCCGAGTCCGCCCCAGGAAGAAGGGCGAGCCCGCCACCGCCGTCCGTCGGACAAGCTTTGCTCGTCGGCTTCCTCCGGTGGCGGCGGCGGTGGAGGGTGGGTCGGGGTGGGTTGTGGGCGGCGGCGGCTAGGGTTCGCCCGAGCCCCCCCCCCCGGGGGGGGGGGGCTGCGCAGGTGTCGGGCGTAGTTTTTTTTTATGAACTCACAGTTTGTATCAGGTGATTGCTATATTAATATAACGGGGCAAAAGCCTATTTCAATAAGATAAAGATAAATGTACATCCGATATCATTGAACCACGGCCATATACTCATTCATAGCTACCTCTGTTTACGTGGATTTCAGTAGTCCTAGCTTACTCGTGACCTGGGCCTGTGACTGGGGACGCCGTGCCCTCTAGACAGCCAAACGTGCTCAAATGCAGTCAAATAGTGGAAGCTCGGCACGTCAAGGTCTTTGTGGCCACATCAAATCAAAGTTGAAACCGACGGATTTGTAAGCCAAGGAAATAATGTGCATCGACACAAATACATGTACGGTGATGGTTAGGTGGACAGTGGTATTCCCAACCCACTAGAGTTCAAATCTTGATGCTCACATTATTCCTGGATTTATTTCAGAATTTCCGGCGATGCGCTTTCAGTGGGAGGAGACATTCCCGTCGACAACAAGGTGCCTACAGTGACTTCGTAAATCTCAAGATGATATGTCGGCTCAGTCTTTTAAAAATGCTCATAAGGATAGGGTGTGCGTGTATGTGTTCATATGGGTGAGTGTATGCAGGTGTATATGAGCGCTTGTGTCTGTACTAATGCTAAAAAAAAACCATGAACGTGTGGTGGAAGCGTGCAATCACAAACGTCTGAAAGACTCTTGTAGCGACGCGAACCTCTCGGCATCACGAGTGTTTGCTCCTGCAACGCTAGTACTTTGATTCCAATATATATGTGGTTTTGACGCTATATGTGGAATTGCATGAAAATCACCATTTGGAAAACGAATAATGATTTGGGCAACAATATTTCTTCTGGTGAAGCTATTTCACGATAAGACTATTTTTACTGGCAATATTTTCTTTCCAGTTAAAAAACAATATTTTCTTTCACTTTTGTCTTTTCATTCATTCATCCCTTTTTTCATGGTTGTTTGATGTAAATTTATGTCGTTGCTGCTGCTTGTGTATAGCCTGTGATCTCAGTTTATGTGACATTGCCAGCTGGGTATCCATAAGAATTACCTTATTTTTTCTTTTGTAAAACACACTGCAAACGTGAGAGCACACTTGTAGCACACACATCCGGAGGCACGAATATTTGTGGCGGTCCGTTTGTGTTGCTATTCGCAAAGTGGACTGGTCTCTGCATGTGTTTAGCGCTTAATTATTGTAAAGAGGGTCCACACATACATCTTTTGACAGAGAGTGCATGCCCCACTCACCGTCCCCTCCCATGCTTTTGTTTTTTTACTTTTAAATTTGAATCTATTATATCTTTTGTTAAGAGAGTCTATTAGGTTTGTATTTTTTTTCTTATGATGAGCGCTTTGAAAGTTGACCAATTTTGAATACATTTTTACAAAGTTTTTAAAAACTTCATCAAATTCCAACTATTAAAAGTTGATAGGGACGAAAATGATAAACTCACCAAGTTTCAAAAATTAAAGCTTAAACCATAAGCCCTAAGTCCTAACCCCTAAACCATAAAAGCAAATGAAACTTGGTAAAAGTTGGTGAAATTTAGTATTACGACTACCAAGTTTAAATATTTGAAACTTAGTAAAACTAAAATATAGCCACAATGTATTTAAATTGATCTTGTTCAAAAGTACTCGTTGCAACAAAATTTGAACTTTCAATTCAAAAGACATACTAGATTCAATTGAAGGTAAAACAAAAAAGTATGGTAGGCGGGATGGATGGAGCATGCAATTCTGCCTCAGATGACAAGTGAAGCGAATAATTTAATTTTCACACAACATAATCGCAGATGCACACATACACACTCATTTCTATAAACACAAATATATCTCCCTATGAGCACTTCCAATATACTAAGCCGGCGCGGAGAACAGAAAGTTATATTTTGGGTCTCAATCATCAAAAGAATAAATCAAGGAGGGTGTTAAATACTACTCCCTTCATCCGAAAATACTTGTCTGAGAAATGGATGAATCTAGATGTATTTTAATTGTAGATACATCCATCTTTATGCATTTCTCCGATAAGTATTTTTGGACGGATGAAGTATTAAATAAACACTCCTATAGCATGTGCAATTTTGAACACACGCACGCATACCTTATCCCTATAAGCATCTCCGAGAGAATGAGCATTCATGAAGTCATCACAGACGCCTCATAGTCGATGGAAGCCTCTCCTCTCATTGAAATAACATCGTGGAAAGCCTGAGATAAATCTAGGAAAATGCGATCACCAATGTCAAGTCTAGAACTTGAGCCCTGGTGGGCTGCTTCCACCACGGAATACATTGTGGTAATTTGGTCTAGTCGTGATAGATTTTAAATTTCTGATGTTCCACATAAACTATTCTACTAGGAAGTAGAATTTTCTTCTTTTTTTGCGAATAAGCAGAATTTTCTTGGCATGTGAAGACGCAGAAGTAACGGAGGCGGACAACATCCGCATATGGCAAAGTGTGAGCGAGCGGGCTTTATTGAAATGATGGCTGGGTCATCCCAGAGTTCGAAAGGAAAGTATTGCATACGCGGTAACAAAGTATGGCAAGTTTTTAACACTTGATTTGAACCAGACAGCTGGTGGTTAGAGCCATAACGCGTGTCCCGGCTGATCACCGGTGACCTGCTTGTATCGCTGTCACGGGCGAGGACAAATTACACCGGTGTCACGAGGCAAGAAAAGAAAACACAGCACGCGGGTACGTTGCGGCCTTCTCCCGCCTGAATCGGACGTCCGACATATTGGTTTCCTTCCTTCCACCTAGCTAAGCTACTGATCGGCCGATGAGAGACCCCGGGAGCAGCTATGTAGCCCGGCTTTGGATTGGTCACGGTGAAAGTGACGGAGCCCCGTAGGAACCTCCCATGTTTCTTTGTCCGCTGCCGTGACCATCAGCGGGAAGAGTCGTCGGAGGCAGATCGCCGATCGACAAAAGGTGGGATGGGCCGGCGACGCCTTTTGGCCGGATCGAGACGTCGCGCTCTCGGCAAGGCAAAGCCCCGCGGGATCCGCAGCAGTAATCAATTGCGTCGATTCCTCCGCGACGGCCGTCGCTACCGCCTCCGCCTACCGGAGAGTCCCGCCCAAAGTTGCACCGGTCCACGTCCACCGTGGCGTCATGCTGTGGACAGTGGTTTGTCCTCTGGCGCAGGCGCGGCGAATCCGGCGGTCCCGGTCGTTGTCTGTCCTCAGGCCAAGTTTCAATTCATGGGCCAATGGGGAATTTTATCTCCGATCTCCTGTCGGCGCGGCTAACAGTGGATGCGCTGCTCATCGATTCGTGCTTTGGCTGGTTCATTTGTCGCCGCCTGCCGGTGGTGGCTTTTGTCTGTTGGGGCACTAGGCCTCCGCGGCGCCACATGATCGCCGCGGAGGCCGGACGTACTGCCCTTGAAAAGGAAAGGGGGGCGTCATCGACCTGTACTGTATTTGCCTTGATATTTTCCCTCCTGGCACGTCACCTTTCAGATCCACCTCGCCTCAGTGATTGGCAGCCAAGAGGACGACCTCGGCAATGCACCTTCATAGCTTCATACAGTACGTTCAAATGCATGTTAACTGTTGTGCTGTGAGCTGGGCGGTGATCTGTAACACGAGATAGAATTCGCTACCCGGTTATTGTTCAGATTCAGACCTGGTGCACTTGCTCTCCTTCTTATGATTATAGTAACCTTGTAGCTTCTACAGTAGTGAACACTCCTCCTATGTGTTTCTTTAATGGAAATCGGCGAGGGAACTCCTTGTTTCAAAGCAAAACTATTCGGACGTCCACGTATCTGCATCTCCTTGGTTCCATTCCATCGGTCTACAGCTCGCTACTTGCTCACTCACTGGGCTGAACCGCTCCTCGCCCTCACTCTCGTGGTGTTCATCTGCAGTCCATTAATTTAGGTGTAAACAGTTCAGTATTCGGTGCAGACTACAGCGTAAGAGCTGCGAGGATCCATGAGCAGAATCATTACTGTCTACTCCTCATTATTAAGGCTCACAGTGATGCGGACTGTTCTTCAGTATCATGTGAGTCACTTTGATTCCGTTATTCATTAATGGAAATCCACGGAAGCAAATCCGGTCCCCGATCATTGTCCCCGATCATACGCCAATGGGGAACTCGATCTGACGGGCTGTGGCCTATGGTGGATCCGGTGTTCATCGATTAGTGCGGCCACGAGTTGATTAATCATAATCAGCCTGGTGGTTTCTGTTTGTTGATGACGCGCCAGGGCTCCACATGCTTGATAATTTTCCTTGTGAGGGTTTACTGAATTTTTGTCGAGGCAGAGCATGCTTCAGCTAATTAAGTACAGCTGACCGTGGCGAAGTTTCACCACGTGATTTACTGCTTGTGTGCTGATCTGCTCGGCATCGGGGCAGAGGGGATGATCACGAGTGTATTTGCGCCATCACGCCCCATGTTCGCATGTCCCCTGGGCGGCGACTGACGCTGCGCTGTTTCGGCTCGGCTCGGCTCGTTAGTACATGTTCATAGGTTCATCATGTGTTCAATCCATGCTAAATGTTGTTTGTGAGCTGTGGACGAGACAGTGTTGGCCTGCTGCGCATTTGTTGCCCATGTGATTATATAGTTACCTTGTCCTTGTGGTTTCAGGTGACACGCTCGTCTGCATTGTTGCTGGTTCTGTCGGACAACAGTTTGACACTTGATGTTCACTGTACTGAAGCGCTGCTCGCCCACGCTCTCGTGGTGTTCATCTGCAGCTGATTTAGACCCATCATCTGCATTTTCCTTGGTTCGATCAGACTATACAGTCTGCCACTTGTTCACTGGACTGAGGCGCTTGTCGAACTCGCTCTTGGGGTGTTCAGTTGATTATGTTAGCAGAATCATTACTCCCTACTCATCGGTAGGAAAGCTGAGAATGATGTAGTGCCATACTGTCCTTGGATGACATGATGCAGAAGCAGCTCTGCTTTGAAAAAGAAGAAAAAAAAGGAGAAAAAAAAACCTATGGGTGTTAAACTGCAAGAATTGACAGCAGGCATCAAATAATTCTCAAGGAACTGTGTGGTCATCACTATCCTGGAGATAACACAACAGACTTTAAGCTGTTGGATACCACTGTCGCTCTGAACAGGCATTTTCTATAAGTTTGCAAAGATGTAGCCTCCAGTTGTCATCTTCAGTGAACTGAAATACTGAACATAGCAAGTGATGATGATTTTCCCTATCTTCAGTTATCACCTTCAGTTGCATTCGAGAGATATACCCTAGTTTTTTCCCGTAGAATCGCATTTTGGGGGCTATTCAAAGATTTTCTATAATCCTCTGATGGATCTCTCTCTCTTTTTCCATGTAGAACAGTGGGGAACTAAAATTACCAGATGATTGCAAGTGAACAACCGGCAGGAGACATGTGATACCTGTAGCTGGTTTCAGCGCACCATTTGCAAAGAATATGCAGCAGGCCTGATCTTGGGAAGAAATATAAACATTCTGGATAATATCATGCTTGTGTGGTCCATGGCAGTAATATAGTAATTCAGCTCTGCTCCATTTTAGCCAAGAAAGATTACCTAGGACAAGTGTATAGAGAACACAGACCTGTGCTGTCACATCTAATTAATTGCCTTGGAACCTGATCAACGAGGGAACTTCTTGTTTCAAAAGAAAAGAAAAAGTCTCAAGTGAACAATATTCAGACTGACGTGCACGGATCTGCATCTCCTTGGTTCCATCGAAACTTCAGTTCGCCACTTGCTCACTGGACTGATCTAACCGCTCCTCGCCCTCACTCTCGTGGTGTCCGTGTGCAGTCCATTTAGGTGCCACTAGTTCAGTGCAGAGTAGATAAGGAAGAAGACGAAGAAGAGGCAGGCCATTGCCGTTGGTCACCGCGATAGCGACGACGCGACGATGGCGCGGTTCGCGCGGGAGCATCTAGAGTATGTTGAGGCCGAGCAGGAGTACTTCTGGAAGCGCTACGCCGAGCTGAAGAAGAAGGAGGTGAACAAGGAGGACGAAGTCCTCGGAGGAGGACGACGAGGAGTTCTGGGGACACTCGGACGAGGAGGACGAGTAAAACTGGATGCCCTCGAACGACGAGTAGATTAAATTAGTTGTAGTACTCATTTAATTTATGTTTCTAATTAGAACTATGTTTGAATTATGTTTTAAATGAAGTAGCAGTTGAAGTTTCTAGTTTTTACGTCTCCACTTTGCATCATCTATTGGAGTGGCACTTTTACATCATCGATATACATCATTTGTTGGAGTTGTCTCGTTTTTTGAAATGTAAAATACACTTTTTGGTGATATAAATTTTACATCTCTAAATTTGCATCATCTATCGAAGATGCTCTAAGAGCTATGGGGATCCATGAGCCACTTTGATTCCGTCCTTCTATAATGGAAATCGACAGAGTAAATCCGGTCCCGATCATTGTCTCTATGCTAAGAGCATCTACAGCCGGACTTGATAAATCCGGCCCTCTATATGTCCGCAGACGCTCCTAGGCATGCCCGCGGACACTGACCAGGCAATCCCTACATCCGCGCCTCCACACCCGCGTATCTCATATTTTGAACCTTATATCCATACAAATGCATGCAACTTACTACGTAGATCACCAAGCGATCAAAATCGACAAGAAACGGACACATAAACTGGTACCAAACGGGCATAATTCACATAAACATCACCAAAAGATCACCAAACAGGCATAAGTCACATAGTTCAACGATCCGGCACATTATAACTACTAACTACATATTAGAACTAGATTATAAACAGAAGAGCGCGAGCTTCACCATTTCCTCGCCGGCCCTTTGCCACCCTTGCCGTCTTCTTCCTTATCTCTGGGCCCTCTCGGTAATGCACATCACTATAAGTCTTGCAAGCAATGTGACTAATGAGTTAGTTACGAGATGTTCCATTACGAAAAGAGTAAAGAAACTTGCCGGTAACGAGATTGAACTAGGTATTGAGATATCGACGATCGAATCTCGGGCAAGTAACATACCGATGACAAAGGGAACAACGCATGTTGTTATGCGGTTTGATCGATAAAGATCTTTGTAGAATATGTAGGAACCAATATGAGCATCCAGGTTCCGCTATTGGTTATTGAATGGAAGTGAGTCTCGGTCATGTCTACATAGTTCTCGAACCCGTAGGGTCCGCACGCTTAACGTTCGGTGATGATCGGTATTATGAGGTTATGTGTTTTGATGTACCGAAGATAGTTCGGAGTCCCGGATGCGATCACGAACATGATGAGGAGTTTTGAAATGGTCGAGACATAAAGATTGATACATTGGACGGTTATGTTCGGACACGGAAGTGTTCCGGGAGGTTTCAGATAAAACCGGAGTGCCGGAATCCCCCCCCCCCCCGGGGGGGGGGATTATTGGGCCCTTAATGGGCTTTAAGGGAGAGAGAGGGCAGTGGCCAAGAGGTGTCCCCCCCAAGGGAGTCCGAATTGTACTAGGGGAGGGGGCGTGGCCCCTCTTTCCCTCTCCCTCCCCCTCTCCTTCCTTCCCCCTCCTAGCAGGACTAGGAAAGGAGGAATCCTACTCCTACTAGGAGGAGGATTCCTCCCCCCTTGGCGCCCTCTAGGGCCGGCCGGCCTCCTCCTCCCCTCCTTTATATATGAGGGAGGGGGCACCCCATAGACACACAAGTTGATTGTTTTAGCCGTGTGTGGTGCCCCCCTCCATAGATTTCCACCTCGGTCATATCGTTGTAGAGCTTTGGCGAAGCCCTGCGTCGGTAACTTCATCATCATCGTCATCACGCCGTCGTTTTGATGAAACTCTCTCTCGACCTCAGCTGGATCTAGAGTTCGTGGGACGTCACCGAGCTGAACGTGTGCAGATCGCGGAGGTGTCGTACCTTCGGTGCTAGGATCGGTCAGATCGTGAAGACGTACGACTACATCAACCGCGTTGTCATAACGCTTCCGCTTACGATCTATGAGGGTACGTGGACAACACTCTTCCCCTCTCATTGCTATGCATCTCCTAGATGGATCTTGCGTGTGCGTAGGATTTTTTTTGAAATTATTGTGTTCCCCAACAGTGGCATCAGAGCCAGGTCTATGCGTAGATGTTATATGCACGAGTAGAACACAAAGGAGTTGTGGGCGTGGGTATATACATATTGCTTCTCGTCACTAGTTGATTCTTGATTCAGCCGTATTGTTGGATGAAGCGGCTCGGACCGACATTAAGCATTCCCTTACGCGAGACTGGTTCTATCGACGTGCTTCGCACACAGGTGGCTAGTGGGTGTCAGTTTCTATAACTTTAGTTGAATCGGATTCAATGAACGGGGTCCTTTCTGAAGATCAAAAACCAATCACTATACCGCGTTGTGGTTTTTGATGCATAGGTAAGAACGGTTCTTGCTCAGCCCGTAGCAGCCACGTAAAACTTGCAACAACAAAGTAGAGGACGTCTAACTTGTTTTTGCAGGGCATGTTGTGATGTGATATGGTCAAGACATGATGCTAAATTTTATTGTATGAGATGATCATGTTTTGTAATAGAGTTATCGGCAACTGGTAGGAGCAATATGGTTGTCGCTTTATTGCATGAAATGCAATCGCCATGTAATTGCTTTACTTTATCACTAAGCGGTAGCGATAGTCGTAGAAGCAATAGTTGGCGAGACGACAACGATGCTTCGATGGAGATCAAGGTGTCAAGCCGGTGACGATGGTGATCATGATGGTGCTTTGGAGATGGAGATCAAAGGCACAAGATGATGATGGCCATATCATATCATTTATATTGATTGCATGTGATGTTTATCCTTTATGCATCTTATTTTGCTTAGTTCGGAAGTAGCATTATAAGATGATCTCTCACTAAATTTCAAGGTATAAGTGTTCTCCCTGAGTATGCACCGTTGCTACAGTTCATTGTGCCGAGACACCACGTGATGATCAGGTGTGATAAGCTCTGCATTCACATACAACAGGTGCAAGCCAGTTTTGCACATGCAGAGTACTTGGGTTAAACTTGACGAGCCTAGCATATGCAGATATGGCCTCAGAACACTGAGACTGAAAGGTCGAGCGTGAATCATATAGTAGATATGATCAACATAGTGATGTTCACCATTGAAAACTACTCCATCTCACGTGATGATCGGGCATGGTTTAGTTGATATGGATCACGTGATCACTTAGATGATCAAGAGGGATGTCTATCTAAGTGGGACTTCTTAAGTAATATGATTAATTGAACTTTAATTTATCATGAACTTAGTACGTGATAGTATTTTGCATGTCTATGTTATTGTAAATAGATGGCCCATGTTGTTGTTCCGTTGAATTTTAATGCGTTCCTAGAGAAAGCTAAGTTGAAAGATGATGGTAGCAACTACACGGACTAGGTCCGTAACTTGTGGATTATCCTCATTGCTGCATAGAAGAATTATGTCGTGGAAGCACCGCTAGGTGCAAAGCCCGCTGCAGGAGCAACACCAGATGTTATGAACGTCTGGCAAATCAAAGCTGATGACTACTCGATAGTTCAGTGTGTCACGCTTTACGGGTTAGAATCGGAACTTCAACAATGTTTGGAACGTCATGGAGCATATGAGATGTTCTAGGAGTTGAAGTTAATATTTCAAGCAAATGCCTAAATTGAGAGATATGAAGTCTCCAATAAGTTCTATAGCTGCAAGATGGAGGAGAATAGTTCTCTCAGTGAACATATACTCAGAATGTCTGGGTACCACAACCACTTGACTCAACTGGGAGTTAATCTTCCTGATGATAGTGTCATTGATAGAGTTCTTCAATCACTGTCACTAAGCTACAAAAGCTTCATGATGAACTATAATATGCAAGGGATGGGTAAGACAATTTCCGAGCTCTTCGCAATGCTAAAAACTGCGGACGTAGAAATAAAGAAGGAGCATCAAGTGTTGATGGTTAACAAGACCACTAGTTTCAAGAAAAAGGGCAAAGGGAAGAAGGGGAACTTCAATAAGAACGGCAAGCAAGTTGTTGCTCAAGTGAAGAAGCCCAAGTCTGGACCTAAGGCTGAGACTGAGTGCTTCTACTGCAAAGGGACTGGTAACTGGAAGCGGAACTGCCCCAAGTATTTGATGGATAAGAAGGATGGTAAAGTGAAAGGTATATTTGATATACATGTTATTCATGTGTACCTTACTAATGATCGCAGTAGTGCCTGGGTATTTGATATTGGTTCTGTTGCTCATATTTGCAACTCGAAACAGGGGCTATGGATTAAGCAAAGATTGGATAAGGACGAGGTGACGATGCGCGTGGGAAATGGTTCCAAAGTCTATGTGATCGCAGTCAGCACACTACCTCTACATATACCTTCGGGATTAGTATTAGACCTGAATAATTGTTATTTGGTGCCAGCGTTAAGCATGAACATTATATCCGGATCTTGTTTGATGCGAGACGGTTATTCATTTAAATCAGAGAATAATGGTTGTTCTATTTATATGAGTAATATCTTTTATGGTCATGCACCCTTGATGAGTGGACTATTTTTATTGAATCTCCATAGTCGTGATACACATATTCATAGTATTGAAGCCAAAAGATATAAATTTAATAATGATAGTGCAACTTATTTGTGGCACTGCCATTTAGGTCATATTGGTATAAAGCGCATGAAGAAACTCCATGCTGATGGGATTTTGGAATCACTTGATGCTTGCGAACCATGCCACATGGACAAGATGACTAAGACTCCGTTCTCTGGAACAATGGAGCGAGCAACAAACTTATTGGAAATAATACATACTGATGTATGCGGTCCGATGAGTGTTGATGCTCCTGGCGGGTATCTGATACGTCTCCAATGCATCTATAATTTTTGATTGCTCCATGCTATATTATCTACTATTTTGGACATTATTGTGCTTTATTATCCACTTTTATATTATTTTTGGGACTAACCTATTAACCGGAGGCCCAGCCCAGAATTGTTGTTTTTGCCTATTTTAGGGTTTCGAATAAAAGGAATATCAAACGGAGTCCAAACGGAACGAAACCTTCGGGAACGTGATTTTCTCGCCGAACATGATCCACGAGACTTGGACCCTACGTCAAGAAACAAAGGAGGAGGCCACGAGGTAGGGGGGCGCGCCTACCCCCCCAGGTGTGCCTTCCACCCTCGTGGGCCCCCTGTTGGTCCACCAACGTACTCCTTCCTCTTATATATACCTACGTACCCCCAAACAATCAAACGGAGCCAAAACCCTAATTCCACCGCCGTAACTTTTTGTATGCATGAGATCCCATCTTGGGGCCTGTTCCGGAGCTCCACCGGAGGGGGCATTCATCATGGAGGGCTTCTACATCAACACCATAGCCCCTCCGATGAAGTGTGAGTAGTTTACCTCAGACCTTCGGGTCCATAGTTATTAGCTAGATGGCTTCTTCTCTCTTTTTGGATCTCAATACAATGTTCCCCCCCTCTCTTGTGGAGATCTATTCGATGTAATCTTCTTTTTGTGGTGTGTTTGTTGAGACCGATGAATTGTGGGTTTATGATCAAGTCTATCTATGAACAATATTTGAATCTTCTCTGAATTCTTTTATGTATGATTGGTTATCTTTACAAGTCTCTTCGAATTATCAGTTTGGTTTGGCCTACTAGATTGATCTTTCTTGCAATGGGAGAAGTGCTTAGCTTTGGGTTCAATCTTGCGGTGTCCTTTCCCAGTGACAGTAGGGGCAGCAAGGCACGTATTGTATTGTTGCCATCGAGGATAACAAGATGGGGTTTTCATCATATTGCATGAGTTTATCCCTCTACATCATGTCATCTTGCTTAAGGCGTTACTCTGTTTTCATGAACTTAATACTCTAGATACATGCTGGATAGCGGTCGATGAGTGGAGTAGTAGTAGTAGATGCAGGCAGGAGTCAGTCTACTTGTCTCGGACGTGATGCCTATATACATGATCATACCTAGATATTCTCATAACTATGCTCAATTCTGTCAATTGCTCAATAGTAATTCGTTCACCCACCGTAGAATACCCATGCTCTTGAGAGAAGCCACTAGTGAAACCTATGGCCCCCGGGTCTATCTTCATCATATTAATCTTCCAATACTTAGTTATTTCCTTTGCTTTTATTTTACTTTGCATATTTATCACAAAAGTACCAAAAATATTATCTTATCATATCTATCAGATCTCACTCTCGTAAGTGGCCGTGTAGGGATTGACAACCCCTTATCGCGTTTGTTGCAAGGATTTATTTGTTTTTTGTAGGTACAAGGGACTCGCGCGTAGCCTCCTACTGGATTGATACCTTGGTTCTCAAAAACTGAGGGAAATACTTACACTACTTTGCTGCATCATCCCTTCCTCTTCGGGGAAAACCAATGCAGTGCTCAAGAGGTAGCAAGAAGGATTTCTGGCGCCGTTGCCGAGGAGGTTCGCGCAAGTCAAGATTTGACTCCCGACAACGAGCCATTTCTGGCGCCGTTACCGGGGAGTCTACGCAAAAGTCAATATACCAAGTACCCATCACAATCCTTATCTCCCGCATTACATTATTTTCCATTTGCCTCTCGTTTTCCTCTCCCCCACTTCACCCTTGCCGTTTTATTCGCCCTCTCTCTCTCTATCCTCCCTCTCTTTTTCCCATTTGCCTCTTTTTTTCCCTTGCACCTTCTGCCATTATGTCTGAAATTGGGGAAATTATTGTCGATATGGACAATAATAATATCATGAAAAATTCTAATGCTCCTGCTAAAGAACCCCCCATCTTACATACAAAAAATTCCGTGTTGGTAGTGGTAATATTATTAGAAAAGGAGTTATTCAAGATTTCTTTACTTGTACCGGTGCTTTACCTTCTATGGGTAGTTCTATCCTTCATAGAACTAGTAGTCTTGCAGACGCTATTGCCATGCTTGTAGTTGAACTTTAAAGACAATTCATGCATATGCATCCTTGCATACAAACGATTTTCCTAGAATTTTCTAATATTGAGCATTCTTCTGTTAAGCGTGCCGCTACTATATTTTTGGCTCATGAGTTTAGATTCATAATAAAAGAGGCCAAAGAAATATTTGCGCATTATAGGGTGGACGCTTTCCACCCTCTCATTGAGGCTATCCTTTTTGATCAAGAAGAAATAATGCGTTTTCAATCTCTAGACTATGTCGCTTTCAATGAGAATCTTAGAAAAAGGGTTCCTACCAATGTTTTAGTTGATAGCATTTCTGAGCTTAATGATGATTTGGCCATTAGAAATAATGAACTAGGATATTCTCTTGAATATAGGCTCACAAAGTTCTGTCAAAAGAATGCTTATAATGATGAATTGGTTGTGCAATACGAAGGACCAAATGAGGAACCTATACCTCCCAAGGTTGATCTTGGGGACTTTTGCCCCATTAAATTTAGCCCTTTTGATTACTTTTTCTTGCCTCAAAGAAAACTTGCTGCCGAACGCAGAGAATATGAAATGATTTTTAATGATCTATCTTACTATTATGGCAATACCTAGATCTATCCTTGCTTTTTATGCCTAGCTAGGGGCGTTAAACGATAGCGCATGTTGGGAGGCAACCCAATTTTATTTTTATTCCTTGCTTTTTGCTCTTGTTTAGTAATAAATAATTTATCTAGCCTCTTTTTAGGTTGTGTTTTTTGTGTTTAATTAGTGTTTGTGCCAAGTAGAACCATTGGGAAGACTTGGGGAAAGTCTTGATATCTTGCTGTAAAAAACAGAAACTTTAGCGCTCACGAGAACTGCTGCCATTTTTATTTGGAAAGTTCTATTTAGTTAATTATGTTTTCATATGATTAATATATAAATTCCTCACGTACAGAAATTTATTTTAGAATTTTTGGGGTTCCAGATCTTGTGCTAGCTACAGATTACTATAGACTGTTCTGTTTTTGACAGATTCTGTTTTTCGTGTGTTGTTTGCTTATTTTGATGTATGTATGGCTAGTAAAATAGTTTATAAACCATAGAGAAGTTGGAATACAGTATGTTTAACACCAATATAAATAAAGAATGAGTTCATTACAGTACCTTGAAGTGGTCTTTTGTTTTCTTTCGCTAACGGAGCTCACGAGATTTTCTACTTTAAGTTTTGTGTTGTGAAGTTTTCAAGTTTTGGGTAAAGATTTGATGGATTATGGAACAAGGAGTGGCAAGAGCCTAATATTGGGGATGCCCATGGCACCCCCAATATAATCTAAGGACACCTAAAATCCAAAGCTTGGGGATGCCCCGGAAGGCATCCCCTCTTTTTGTCTACTTCTATCGGTAACTTTACTTGGAGCTATATTTTTATTCACCACATGATATGTGTTTTTCTTGGAGTGTCTTGTATGATTTGAGTCCTTGCTTTTTAGTTTACCACAATCATCCTTGCTGTACACACCTTTTGAGAGAGCCATACATGATTTGGAATTTGTTAGAATACTCTATATGCTTCACTTATATCTTTTTGAGTAATATAGTTTTGCTCTAGTACTTCACTTATATCTTTTAGAGCACGGTGGTGGATTTGTTTTATAGAAACTATTGATCTCTCATGATTCACTTATATTATTTTGAGAGTCTTAAATAGCATGGTAATTTTCTTAAATAATCCTAATATGCTAGGTATTCAAGATTAGTAAAAAAAAATCTTATGAGTGTTTTAAATACTAAGAGAAGTTTGATGCTTGATGATTGTTTTGAGATATGAAGGTGATAATATCAAAGTCATGCTAGTTGAGTAGTTGTGAATTTGAGAAGTGCTTCTGTTGAAGTTTGCAAGTCCCGTAGCATGCACGTATGGTAAACGTTATGTAACAAATTTGAAACATGAGGTGTTCTTTGATTGTCTTCCTTATGAGTGGCGGTCGGGGACGAGCGATGGTCTTTTCCTACTAATCTATCCCCCTAGGAGCATGCCGTAGTGCTTTGGTTTTTGATGACTTGTAGATTTTTGCAATAAGTATGTGAGTTCTCTATGACTAATATTGAGTCCATGGATTATACGCACTCTCACCCTTCCATCATTGCTAGCCTCTTCGGTACCATGCATTGCCCTTTCTCACATTGAGAGTTGGTGCAAACTTCGCCGGTGCATCCAAACCCCGTGATATGATACGCTCTTTCACACATAAACCTCCTTATATCTTCCTCAAAACAGCCACCATACCTATCTATTATGGCATTTCCATAGCCATTCCGAGATATATTGCCATGCAACTTTCCACCATTCCGTTTGTCATGACACATTCATCATTGTCATATTGCTTAGCACGATCATGTAGTTGACATAGTATTTGTGGCAAAGCCACCTTTCATAATTCTTTCATACATGTCACTCTTGGTTCATTGCATATCCCGGTACACCGCCGGAGGCATTCATATAGAGTCATCTTTTGTTCTAGCATCGAGTTGTAATCATTGAGTTGTAAATAAATAGAAGTGTGATGATCATCATTTTCTAGAGCATTGTCCCAAGTGAGGAAAAAAGGAGAAAGGCCATATATAAAAAATAGAAAGGCCCAAAAAAATATAATGAGAGAAAAAGAGAGAAGGGACAATGTTACTACCTTTGCCACACTTGTGCTTCAAAGTAGCACCATAATCTTCATGATAGAGAGTCTCTTGTTTTGTCACTTTCATATACTAGTGGGAATTTTAATTATAGAACTTGGCTTGTATATTCCAACAACGGGCCTCCTCAAGTGCCCTAGGTCTTCATGAGCAAGCAAGTTGGATGCACACCCACTTAGTTTCTTTTGTTGAGCTTTCATACATTTATAGCTCTAGTGCATCCGTTGCATGGCAATCCCTACTCCTTGCATTAACATTAATCGATGGGCATCTCCATAGCCCATTGATTAGCCTCGTTGATGTGAGACTTTCTCCTTTTTGTCTTCTCCACATAACCCCCATCATCATATTCTATTCCACCCATAGTGCTATATCCATGGCTCGTGCTCATATAAAGCGTGAAAGTTTATAGGTTTGAGATTACTAGGGTATGAAACAATTGCTTGGATTGTCATCGGGGTTGTGCATGATGAGAGCATTCTTGTGTGACGAAAATGGAGCATGACTAAACTATATGATTTTGTAGGGATGAACTTTCTTTGGCCATGTTATTTTGAAAAGACATAATTGCTTTGTTAGTATGCTTGAAGTATTATAATTTTTATGTCAATATGAACTTTTATCTTGAATCTTTCGGATCTGAATATTCATACCACAATTAAGAAGAATTACATTAAAAATATGCCAAGTAGCACTCCGCATCAAAAATTCTGTTTTTATCATTTACCTACTCGAGGACGAGCAGGAATTAAGCTTGGGGATGCTTAATACGTCTCCAACATATCTATAATTTTTGATTGCTCCATGCTATATTATCTACTGTTTTGGACATTATTGGGCTTTATTATCCACTTTCATATTTTTTTGGGACTAACCTATTAACCGGAGGCCCAACCCAGAATTGTTGTTTTTGCCTATTTTAGGGTTTCGAAGAAAAGGAATATCAAACGGAGTCCAAACGGTCTGAAACCTTCGGGAACGTGATTTTCTCGCCGAACATGATCCAGGAGACTTGGACCCTACGTCAAGAAACAAAGGAGGAGGCCACGAGGTAGGGGGCGTGCCTCCCCCCCATGCGCACCCTCCACCCTCGTGGGCCCCCTGTTGCTCCACCGACGTACTCCTTCCTCCTATATATACCTACATACCCCCAAACGATCAAACGGAGCAAAAGCCCTAATTCCACCGCCATAACTTTCTGTATCCATGAGATCCCATCTTGGGGCCTGTTCCGGAGCTCCACCGGAGGGGGCATTCATCATGGAGGGCTTCTACATCAACACCATAGCCCCTCCGATGAAGTGTGAGTAGTTTACCTCAGACCTTCGGATCCATAGTTATTAGCTAGATGGTTTCTTCTCTCTTTTTGGATCTCAATACAATGTTCCCCCTCTCTTGTGGAGATCTATTCGATGTAATCTTCTTTTTGCGGTGTGTTTGTTGAGACCGATGAATTGTGGGTTTATGATCAAGTCTATCTATGAATAATATTTGAATCTTCACTGAATTCTTTTATGTGTGATTGGTTATCTTTGCAAGTCTCTTCGAATTATCCGTTTGGTTTGGCCTACTAGATTGATCTTTCTTGCAATGGGAGAAGTGCTTAGATTTGGGTTCAATCTTGTGGTGTCCTTTCCCAGTGACAGTAGGGGCACCAAGGCACATATTGTATTGTTGCCATCAAGGATAACAAGATGGGGTTTTCATCATATTGCATGAGTTTATCCTCTACATCATGTCATCTTGCTTAAGGCGTTACTCTGTTTTCATGAACTTAATACTCTAGATGCATGCTGGATAGCGGTCGGTGAGTGGAGTAATAGTAGTAGATGCAGGTAGGAATCGGTCTACTTGTCTCGGACGTGATGCCTATATACATGGTCATACCTAGATATTCTCATAACTATGCTCAATTCTGTCAATTGCTCAACAATAATTCGTTCACCCACCGTAGAATAGCTATGCTCTTGAGAGAAGCCATTAGTGAAACCTATGGCCCCCGGGTCTATCTTCATCATATTAATCTTCCAATACTTAGTTATTTCCTTTGCTTTTATTTTACTTTGCATATTTATCACAAAAGTACCAAAAATATTATCTTATCATATCTATCAGATCTCACTCTCGTAAGTGGCCGTGTAGGGATTGACAACCCCTTATCGCGTTGGTTGCAGGATTTATTTGTTTTGTGCAGGTACAAGGGACTCGCGCGTAGCCTCCTACTGGATTGATACATTGGTTCTCAAAAACTGAGGGAAATACTTACCCTACTTTGCTACATCATCCCTTCCTCTTCGGGGAAAACCAACACAATGCTCAAGAGGTAGCAGTATCGTTATTTTCCGACCTTCACAGATGACTTGAGCAGATATGGGTATATCTACTTAAAACATAAGTCTTGAAGCATTTGAAAAGTTCAAAGAATTTCAGAGTGAAGTGGAAGCTCATCCTAACAAGAAAATTAAATTTCTATGATCTGATCATGGAGGTGAATATTTGAGTTATGAGTTTGGTCTTCACTTGAAACAATGCGGAATAGTTTCGCAACTCACGCCACCTGGAACACCACAGTGTAATGGTGTGTCCGAACGTCATAACCGCGCTTTATTAGATATGGTGCGATCTATGATGTATCTTATTAATTTACCGCTATCATTTTGGGGTTATGCTTTAGAGACAGTTGCATTCATGTTAAATAGGGCACCATCAAAATCCATTGAGACAATGCCATATGAACTGTGGTTTGGCAAGAAACCCAAGTTGTCGTTTCTTAAAGTTTGGGGATGCGATGCTTATGTGAAAAAGCTTCAACCTGATAAGCTCGAACCCAAATCGGAGAAATATGTCTTCATAGGATACCCAAAGGAGACTGTTGGGTACACCTTCTCTCACAGATCCGAAGGCGAGATATTCATTCCTAAGAATGGATCCTTTCTAGAAAAAGAGTTTCTCTCGAAAGAAGTGAGTGGGAGGAAAGTAGAACTTGATGAGGTAACTGTACCTGCTGCCTTATTGGAAAGTAGTTCATCACAGAAATCTGTTCCTGTGACTCCTACAACAATTAGCGAGGAAGCTAATGATGAAGATCATGTAACTTCAGATCAAGTTACTACCGAACCTCGTAGGTCAACCAGAGTAAGATCCGCACCAGAGTGGTACGGTAATCCTGTTTTGGAAGTCATGTTACTTGACCATGACGAACATATGAACTATGAGGAAGCGATGATGAGCCCAGATTTCGCGAAATGGCTTGAGGCCATGAAATCTGAGATGGGATCCATGTATGAGAACAAAGTGTGGACTTTGGTTGACTTGCCTGATGATCGGCAAGCCATAGAGAATAAATGGGTCTTCAAGAAGAAGACTGACGCTGGCTGCTACCTATTGAGCACTACGTTGGTTTTCCCCTGAAGAGGAAAGGGTGGTTCAGTAAAGCAGCGTAAGTATTTCCCTCAGTTTTTGAGAACCAAGGTATCAATCCAGTAGGAGACCACGCGCGAGTCACCTCGTACCTACACACACGAATAAGAACCTCACAACCAACGCGATAAAGGGGTTGTCAATCCCTTCACGGCCACTTGCAAGAGTGAGATCTGATAGAGATGATAATAATAAGATAAGTATTTTTGGTATTTTTATGATATAGATTGAAAGTAAAAGATAGCAAAATAAACTAGATTGGAAACTTGTATGATGGAAAATAGACCCGGGGGCCATAGGTTTCACTAGTGGCTTCTCTCAAGATAGCATAAGTATTACGGTGGGTGAACAAATTACTGTCGCGCAATTGATAGAAAAGCGAATAATTATGAGAATATCTAGGCATGATCATATATAGGCATCACATCCGAGACAAGTAGACCGAAACGATTCTGCATCTACTACTATTACTCCACACATCGACCGCTATCCAACATGCATCTAGAGTATTAAGTTCATAAGAACAGAGTAATGCCTTAAGCAAGATGACATGATGTAGAGGGATAAACTCATACAATATGCTACAAACCCCATCTTTTTATCCTCGATGGCAACAATACAATACGTGTCGTTTCCCTTTCTATCACTGGGATCGAGCACCAAAAGAGTGAACCCAAAGCTAAGCACTTCTCCCATTGCAAGAAAGATCAATCTAGTAGGCCAAACCAAACTGATAATTTGAAGAGACTTGCAAAGATAAACCAATCATACATAAAAGAATTCGGAGAAGATTCAAATATTGTTCATAGATAAACCTGATCATAAACCCACAATTCATCGGAACTCGACAAACACACCGCAAAAAGAAGAGTTACATCGAATATATCTCAAAGAGAATCGAGGAGAACTTTGTATTGAGATCCAAAGAGAGATAAGAAGCCATCTAGCTACTAGCTATGGACCCGAAGATCTGAAGTAAACTACCCACACATCATCGGAGGGGCCATGGAGTTGATGTAGAGGCCCTCTGTGATCAATGCCCCTCCGGCGGATCTCTTGGGTACAGAAGGTTGCGGCGGTGGAATTAGGTTTTCGTGGTTCTCTCGGATGTTTGCGGGGTACATGGATATATATAGGTGGAAGAAGTAGGTCGGTGGAGCAACGAGAGGCCCACGAGGGTGGAGGGTGCGCCCAGGGGGTGGGCGCGCCCCCTGCCTCGTGGCCTCCTCGATTGATTCTTGACGTCCACTCCAAGTCTCCTGGATCACGTTTGTTCCAAAAATAACGCTCCCGAAGGATTCATTCCGTTTGGACTCCGTTTGATATTCCTTTTCGGCGAAACTCTAAAATAGGCAAAAACAACAATTTGGGCTGGGCCTCCGGTTAATAGGTTAGTCCCAAAAATAATATAAAAGTGTAAAAATAAGCCCATTAACATCCAAAATAGATACTATAATAGCATGGAACAATCAAAAACTATAGATACGTTGGAGACGTATCAAGCATCCCCAAGCTTAATTGCTGCTCATCCTCGAGTAGGTAAATGATAAAAACAGAATTTTTGATGTGGAATGCTTCCTAACATATTTCTCAATGTAATTTTTCTTTATTGTGGCATGAATGTTCAGATCCAAAAGATTCAAGATAAAAGTTTAATATTGACATAGAAATAATAATAATTCAAGTATACTAACTAAGCAATCATGTCTTCTCAAAATAAATCATGCACAACCCCGATGACAAGCCAAGCAATTGTTTCATACTTTTGATGTTCTCAAACTTTTTCAATCTTCACGCAATATATGAGCGCGAGCCATGGATATAACACTATGGTGGAATAGAATGGTGGTTGTGGAGAAGACAAAAAGGAGAAGATAGTTTCACATCAACTAGGCGTATCAACGGACTATGGAGATGCCCATCAATAGATATAAATGTGAGTGAGTAGGGATTGCCATGCAACGGATGCACTAGAGCTATAAATGTATGAAAGCTCAACAAAAGAAACTAAGTGGGTGTGCATCCAACTTGCTTGCTCACGAAGACCTAGGGCAATTTGAGGAAGCCCATCATTGGAATATACAAGCCAAGTTCTATAATGTAAAATTCCCACTAGTTTATGAAATTGACAACATAAGAGACTCTCTATCATGAAGATCATGGTGCTACTTTGAAGCACAAGTGTGGAAAAAGGATAGTAACATTGTCCCTTCTCTCTTTTTCTCTCATTTCATTTTTTTTATTTGGTCCTTCTTCTTTTCTTTTTTGGCCACTTTTTTTTCTTTTTTTTCGTCCGGAGTCTCATCCCCACTTGTGGGGGAATCATAGTCTCCATCATGCTTTCCTCACTGGGACAATGCTCTAATAATGATGATCATCACACTTCTTTTTACATACAACTCAATACTTAGAACAAAATATAACTCTATGTGAATGCTTCTGGCGGTGTACCGGGATATGCAATGAATCAAGAGTGACATGTATGAAAAAATTATGAACGGTGGCTTTGCCACAAATACGATGTCAACTACATGATCATGCAAAGCAATATGACAATGATGAAGCGTGTCATAGCAAACAAAACGGTGGAAAGTTGCATGGCAATATATCTCGTAATGGCTATGGAAATGCCATAATAGGTAGGTATGGTGGCTGTTTTGAGGAAGGTATATGGTAGGTTTATGGTACCGGCGAAAGTTAGGCGGTACTAGAGAGGCTAGCAATTGTGGAAGGGTGAGGGTGCGTATAATCCGTGGACTCAACATTAGTCATAAAGAACTCACATACTTATTGCAAAAAATCATAAATATCGATTGTTTCTATAAAATAGAACCACCACCGTGCTCTAAAAGGTATAAGTGAAGCACTAGAGAAAAAAACTATATAGCTCAAAAGATATAAGTGAAGCACATATAGTATTCTAATAAATTCCAATTCATGTGTCTCTCTCTCAAAAGGTGTGTACAGCAAGGATGATTGTGGTAAACTAAAAAGCAAAGACTCAAATCATACAAGACGCTCCAAGAAAAACACATATCATGTGGTGAATAAAAATATAGCTCCAAGTAAAGTTACCGATGAACGAAGACAAAAGAGGGGATGCCTTCCGGGGCATCCCCAAGCTTAGGCTTTTTGGTGTCCATGTATTTTACCTTGGGGTGCCATGGGCATCCCCAAGATAAGGATCTTGCCACTAATTGTTCCATAATCCATCAAATCTTTACCCAAAACTTGAAAACTTCACAACACAAAACTTAACAAGAGAATCTCGTGAGCTCCGTTAGCGAAAGAAAACAAAATACCACTTAAAGGTACTGTAATGAACTCATTATTTATTTATATTGGTGTTAAACCTACTGTATTCCAACTCCTCTATGGTTTATAAAATCTTTTACTAGCCATAGATTCATTAAAATAAGCAAATAACACACGAAAAACAAAATTTGTCAAAAACAGAACAGTCTGTAGTAATCTGTAACTAATGCAAACCTCTGGAACACCAAAAATTCTAAAATAAATTTATGGACGTGAAGAATTTATCTATTAATCATCTGCAAAAATAATTAACTAAATAGCACTCTCCAATAAAAATGGCAGCAATTCTCGTGAGCGCTAAAGTTTCTGTTTTTTACAGCAGGATCAAAAAGACTTTCCCCAAGTCTTCCCAACGGTTCTACTTGGCACAAACACTAATTAAACATAAAAAACACAACCAAAACATAGGATAGATAAAATTTTCATTACTAAATAGGAGCAAAAAGCAAGGAATAAAAATAAAATTGGGTTGTCTCAACACCCCTAGCTAGGCATAAAAGCGAAGATAGATCTAGGTATTGCCATCTTTGGTAGGCAATCCATAAGTGGCTCTCATAATAGATTCATATGGTAATTTAACTTTATTTCTAGGGAAGTGTTCCATGCCTTTCCTTAATGGAAATTGGAATTTAATATTCCCTTCCTTCATATCAATAAGGACCAATCGTTCTAAGGAAAGGTCTACCAAGAATAATAGGACACGAAGAATTGCAATCTATATCAAGAACAATGAAATCTACGGGCACATAATTTGTGACGCCCCGAGTCCGACGCGCTAGGTGTCTTCCAGTTATTCACCGTCATTGCCATGTAATTTGCTTGCATGTTGCATCTTTCCATGTCATCATCCGCATTGCATCTACATGTTTTTCAAAACTTGCATTCGTCCGGGTTTCCCCAGTTCCGTCTGTTGTTCGTTCTGAGCCCAGACACACTTGCACGCGCCTGCGGCACCTCCGAAATATTATTGTATAAGTGGCCGGAAAATGTTCTCAGAATGGGTTGAAAGTTGACATGCAGTGTTGTTATGTTTTCAGTAGACCGCCTATCAAATTTCATCGCATTCGGAGTTCGTTTGTTAGCCCAACCGTTAAACTATAGCGGCATTATAGCCGGTCTTCTCGTCGGAATTTTTCGGTCTCCGGAAACTGTTGCCGGGTCTCTCTCTCTCTTCTCTCCCTCAGCCCTCGGCCTTCTGCACAGTCACAACCAGCCCACCTAGGCCTACCTCTTCCCCCTCTCGATCGGATCCATCGGTCGCGATTGGAGGTTACGAGAACCCCTCCTAACCCCCCTTGCCTCCGTGGCCTTTTGTCAGACCCCTCTCCGCACAGTTCTCAGACCCCTCGCGCGTCCGAAAGCTTCCCCGAACCTGACCCGGACAGTCGTCACCGTTGGGTCTGGATCTCATCCCCAAACGTCTATAAAACATCTTTGTTTTTCTTTTTGATCTCCCTAGCCTAATTTTCTCGACCGTCTGATTTGAATCGGAGGGCCCAGATACACCCCAAATCCACCTGCTATATAAATATCGGTGCAACCCTAAAATCAAATAGAACTGTCCCACCATTCCTCCTCGCCGCCACCACAATCAAATCCCACATCGGGATCCTCCCTGATCCCCTCGTCCACCTCCTCCAACCCCTCATCGCCGCCAAATTCCACCAGCAGCTAGCCAACCAAATCCTTCTCCCCTCTATCCAACCCCCCTCTGCCTTCCTGACCATTCTGGATCGTGAAGCTGTCTGAGTCCCTGAGCAGGAGAGAAGCTCCTCGTCGCCCTGGAGCCCGAGCGCGCCACTGATGTCTACTACACAACCTTCTTCTTGTAAACGTTGTTGGGCCTCCAAGTGCAGAGGTTTCTAGGACAGTAGCAAATTTCCCTCAAGTGGATGACCTAAGGTTTATCAATCCATAGGAGGCGTAGGATGAAGATGGTCTCTCTCAAGCAACCCTGCAACCAAATAACAAAGAGTCTCTTGTGTCCCCAACACACCCAATACAATAGTAAATTGTATAGGTGCACTAGTTCGGCTAAGAGATAGTGATACAAGTGGTATATGGATAGTAGATAAAGGTTTTTGTAATATGAAAATATAAAACAGCAAGGTAACTAATGATAAAAGTGAGCATAAACGGTATTGCAATGTTAGGAAACAAGGCCTAGGGTTCATACTTTCACCAGTGCAAGTTCTCTCAACAATAATAACATAATTGGATCATATAAATATCCCTCAACATGCAACAAAGAGTCACTCCAAAGTCACTAATAGCGGAGAACGAACGAAGAGATTATGGTAGGGTACGAAACCACCTCAAAGTTATTCTTTCCAATCAATCCGTTGGGCTATTCCTATAAGTGTCACAAACAGACCTAGAGTTCGTACTAGAATAACATCTTAAGACACAAATCAACCAAAACCCTAATGTCACCTAGATACTCCAATGTCACCTCAAGTATCCGTGGGTATGATTATACGATATGCATCACACAATCTCAGATTCAACTATTCAACCAACACAAATGACCTCAAAGAGTGCCCCAAAGTTTCTACCGGAGAATCACGACGAAAACGTGTGCCAACCCCTATGCATAGGTTCATGGGCGGAACCCACAAGTTGATCACCAAAACATACATCAAGTGAATCACGTGGTATCCCATTGTCACCACAGATACGCACGGCAAGACATACATCAAGTGTTCTCAAATCTTTAAAGACTCAATCCGATAAGATTACTTCAAAGGGGAAACTCAATCCATTACAAGAGAGTAGAGGGGGGAAGAAACATCATAGGATCCAAATATAATAGCAAAGCTCGCGATACATCAAGATCGTATCACCTCAAGAACACGAGAGAGAGAGAGAGAGATCAAACACATAGCTACTGGTACATACCCTCAGCCCCGAGGGAGCACTACTCCCTCCTCGTCATGGGGAGCACCGGGATGATGAAGATGGCCACCGGAGAGGGATTGCCCCCTCCGGCAGGGTGCCGGAATGGGTCTAGATTGGTTTTCAGTGGCTACGGAGGCTTCTGGCGGCGGAACTCCCGATCTATTGTGCTCCCGGATGTTTTTAGGGTATATGGAGATATATAGGCGGAAGAAGTACGTTAGGGGAGCCACGAGGGGCCCACGAGGGTGGAGGGCGCGCCCAAGGGGGGTGGGCGCGCCCCCTGCCTCATGGCCTCCTTGTTGCTTCACTTACGTAGACTCCAAGTCTCCCGGGTTACTTTCCTTCCAAAAATAAGTTCCGTGAAGTTTCTGGTCAATTGGACTCCGTTTGATTTTCCCTTTCCGCGATACTCTAAAACAAGGTAAAAACAGAAACTGGCACTGGGCTCTGGGTTAATAGGTTAGTCCCAAAAAATCATATAAAATAGCATATAAATGCATATAAAACATCCAAGGTTGATAATATAATAGCATGGAACAATCAAAAATTATAGATACGTTGGAGACGTATCAGCATCCCCAAGCTTAATTCCTGCTCATCCTCGAGTAGGTAAATGATAAAAACAGAATTTTTGATTTGGAATGCTACCTAACATATTTATCCATGTAGTTCTCTTTATTGTGGCAAGAATATTCAGATCCATAAGATTCAAGACAAAAGTTTAATATTGACATAAAAATAATAATACTTCAAGCATACTAACTAAGCAATCATGTCTTCTCAAAATAACATGGCCAAAGAAAGGTATCCCTACAAAATCATATAGTCTGGCTATGCTCCATCTTCACCACACAAAATATTTAAATCATGCACAACCCCGATGACAAGCCAAGCAATTGTTTCATACTTTTGATGTTCTCAAACTTTTTAAATCTTCACGCAATATATGAGCATGAGCCATGGATATAGCACTATAGGTGGAATAGAATGGTGGTTGTGGAGAAGACAAAAAAGAGAAGATAGTCTCTAATAACCTAGGCGTATCAATGGGCTATGGAGATGCCCATCAATAGATATCAATGTGAGTGAGTAGGGATTGCCATGCAACGGATGCAGTAGAGCTATAAATGTATGAAAGCTCAACAAAAGAAACTAGTGGGTGTGCATCCAACTCACTTGCTCACGAAGACCTAGGGCATTTTGAAGAAGCCCATCATTGGAATATACAAGCCAAGTTCTATAATGAAAGATTCCCACTAGTATATGAAAGTGACAACATAGGAGACTCTCTATCATGAAGATCATGGTGCTACTTTGAAGAACAAGTGTGGTAAAAGGATAGTAGCATTGCCCCTTCTCTCTTTTTCTCTCAATTTATTTATTTATTTTTATTTGGGCCTTCTTTTTTTATGGCCTCTTTTCTATTTTTTTTATTTGGGCTTCTTTGGCCTCTTTTATTTATTTATTTTTGTCTGGAGTCTCATCCTAACTTGTGGGGGAATCATAGTCTCCATCATCCTTTCCTCACTGGGACAATGCTCTAATAATGATGATCATCACACTTTTATTTACTTACAACTCAAGAATTACAACTCGATATTTAGAACAAGATATGACTCTATATGAATGCTTCCGGCGGTGTACTAGGATGTGCAATGACTCATGAGTGACATGTATGAAAGAATTATGAATGGTGGCTTTGCCACAAATACGATGTCAACTACATGATCATGCAAAGCAATATGACAATGATGAAACATGTCATAATAAATGGAACGGTGGAAAGTTGCATGAAAATATATCTCGGAATGGCTATGGAAATGCCATAATAGGTAGATATGGTGGCTGTTTTGAGGAAGGTATATGGTGGGTTAAAGGTACCGGCGAAAGTTGCGTGGTACTAGAGAGGCTAGCAATGGTGGAAGGGTGAGAGTGCGTATAATCATGGACTCAACATTAGTCATAAAGAACTCACATACTTATTGCAAAAATTTATTAGTTATCAAAACAAAGTACTACGCACATGCTCCTAGGGGGATAGATTGGTAGGAAAAGACCATCGCTCGTCCCCGACCGCCACTCATAAGGAAGACAATCAATAAATAAATCATGCTCCGACTTCGTCACATAACAGTTCACCATACGTGCATGCTACGGGAATCACAAACTTTAGAACAGGTATTTCTCAAATTCACAACTACTCAACTAGCATGACTCTAATATCACCATATCTCCATATCTCAAAACAATCATCAAGTATCAAACTTCTCTTAGTATTCAATGCACTTGAATGAAAGTTTTTATTATATCCCTCTTGGATGCCCATCATATTAGGACTAAATTCATAACCAAAGCAAACTACCATGATGTTCTAAAGACTCTCAAAATAATATAAGTGAAGCATGAGATTTCATCTATTTCTTCAAAATAAAACCACCACCGTGCTCTAAAAAGATATAAGTGAAGCACTAGAGCAACAACAAACTACTCCGAAAGATATAAGTGGAGATCAATGAGTAGTCGAATAATTATGCAACATATGAAGACTCTATAACATTTAACAATTCCAGATCTTGGTATTTTATTCAAACAGCAAGAAAAACTAAATAAAATAAAATGATGCTCCAAGCAAAACACATATCATGTGGCGAATAAAAATATAGCTCCAAGTAAAGTTACCGATGAACGAAGACGAAAGAGAGGATGTCTTCCGGGGCATCCCCAAGCTTAGGATTTTGGTTGTCCTTGAATATTACCTTGGGGTGCCTTGGGCATCCCCAAGCTTAGGCTCTTGCCACTCCTTATTCCATAGTGCATCGAATCTTTACCCAAAACATGAAAACTTCACAACACAAAACTTAACAGAAAACTCGTAAGCTCCGTTAGTGTAAGAAAATAAATCACCACTTAGGTACTGTTGTGAACTCATTATTTATTGATATTGGTGTTATATCTAATGTATTACAACTTCTCTATGGTTCATACCCTCCGATACTACTCATAGATTCATCGAAATAAGCAAACAACACATAGAAAACAGAATCTGTCAAAAACAGAACAGTCTGTAGTAATATGTATCAAACGTATAATTATGGAACTCATAAAATTCTAAAATAAATTGGTGGACCTTAGTAATTTGTCTATTAATCATCTTCAAAAAGAATTAACTAAATAGCACTCTCCAATAAAAAATGGCTGCAATTCTCGTGACGGCTAAAGTTTCTGTTTTTTACAGCATGATCGCAAAGACTTTCCCCAAGTCTTCCCAAAGGTTCTACTTGGCACAAACACTAATTAAAAGCATAAAACAACATCTAAACAAAGGCTAGATGAATTATTTATTACTAAACAGGAGAAAAAAATCAAGGAACAAAAATGAAGTTGGGTTGCCTCCCAACAAGCGCTATCATTTAACGCCCCTAGCTAGGCATGATGATTTCAATGATGCTCACATAAAAGATAAGAATTGTAACATAAAGAGATCATCATGAAGAATATGACTATCACATTTAAGTCTAACCCACTTCCTATGCATAGGGGTTTTGTGAGCAAACAACTTATGGGAACAATAATCAACTAGCATAGGAAGGCAAAACAAGCATAACTTCAAAACTTTAAGCACATAGAGAGGAAACTTGATATTATTGCAATTCCTACAAGCATATATTCCTCCCTCATAATAATTTTCAGTAGCATCATGAATAAATTCAACAATATAACCAGCACCTAAAGCATTCTTTTCATGATCTATAAGCATAGAAATTTTACTACTCTCCACATAAGCAAGATTCTTCTCATTCGGAATAGTGGAAGTATCATAAGAAACTCGAATACTATAAATTGTTTCCACATTAGAAGCATAATGTTCAGAAAAGGGTAATCATAATCATGACAAGTTTTATAAATATAATCACTACTTTTTATAGCATAAGTATCATCACAATAATCATCGTAAGTAGGAGCCATGCTATCATCATTATAAATTTGCATATCAAAACTTGGGAGACTAAAAATATCATCTTCATTAAATGTAGCATCCCCAAGCTTGGGACAAACATTAATTGCAGCAAATATATTCTCAAAAACATCACCTTCATCAAACATAGCATCCCCAAGCTTGGGCCTTTTCATATTATAAGCGTAATCACTCTCATCATTAATATTATGGATATCACCAATAGTATAGCAATTATCATATTCTTCCAAGCAAGTGCCAAAAAGATTTTAAAGATCATAAGAAGTATCAGTATCTTCCACAGTTATATTTTCATGAGGCATAATAGTAATATGAGCAGCATTATTTGGGAGATATATCTTTTTACCTCTCCTTTTTCTTTTCTTCTTCTTCACCATCATGTGTGGGTTCAATCCTCTTTTTGGAGCTCCTTATTAATGAGATTGGTTGAATAGGAGGCTCCTCCTCATTACCTGATTCATCATAAGAAATAATAGAAGGGTATTGGGAAGTCTCTTCCCTTTCATTAGTATTCTCTTCATCTTCTATTTGTTTTCTTTTCTTTATGTAGTTGGCAATATAAGGATTGTCAATGCAATTTACCGCACAATACATATAAATTTCCTCTTGATCAAAATGAAGAACTCTATCAAGGGCAAATTTTGGAATATCCTTAGTTATACGTTTCATTTCTTCGTAGCCCATAAGCAAACTAAGTTCATTATAATGTGCAAGGGAAATCAAGTCATCACAATTTTTGGACACGATTAGATCATGAAACAATTTGCATCGGATAGTTAAATGATCACGTTCATTACAAAGCTCACAAGTATGGCCAAGAAAATTTAAATCTTCAGCACAAACATCTAGCCTTTCTTGCAACAATTTAGTTTCTAAATACTTATGCCTCTTGCAATATCTATCTTCCCTATTTGGTGTGTACTTTCGAACCCAATGCACTCCACAAAAATTGACATGTTTATAGGAGACATTTTCATCATAACTAGTGCAATCATCATTACTATCATGGATATTCAAAGAATTCGTACTAACAACATAGCAATCATGCTCCTTATTCACATATTTTATGCCAAGCATTCTATGTAATTCTTCTTCTAGCATTTGAGCACAATTTTCCTTTCCATCATACTCACGAAAGATATTGAAAAGATGAAGCGTATGAGGTAAACTCAATTCCATTTTTTATAGTTTTCTTTTATAACTAGACAAGTGCTAAAACAAGAAACTAAAAGACTCGATTGCAAGATCTAAAGATATACCTTCAAGAACTCACCTCCCTGGCAACGGCGCCAGAAAAGACCTTGATGTCTACTACACAACCTTCTTCTTGTAGACGTTGTTGGGCCTCCAAGTGCAGAGGTTTGTAGGACAGTAGCAAATTTCCCTCAAGTGGATGACCTAAGGTTTATCAATCCGTAGGAGGCGTAGGATGAAGATGGTCTCCCTCAAGCAACCCTACAACCAAATAACAAAGAGTTTCCTGTGTCCCCAACACACCCAATACAATAGTAAATTGTATAGGTGCACTAGTTCGGCTAAGAGATGGTGATACAAGTGGTATATGGATAGTAGATAAAGGTTTTTGTCATCTGAAAAATATGAAAACAGCAAGGTAACTAATGATAAAAGTGAGCGTAAACGGTATTGCATTGTTAGGAAACAAGGCCTAGGGTTCATACTTTCACTAGTGCAAGTTCTCTCAACAATAATAACATAATTGGATCATATAAATATCCCTCAACATGCAACAAAGAGTCACTCCAAAGTCACTAATAGCGGAGAATGAACAAAGAGATTATGGTAGGGTACGAAACCACCTCAAAGTTATTCTTTCCAATCAATCCATTGGGCTATTCCTATAAGTGTCACAAACAGACCTAGAGTTCGTACTAGAATAACATCTTAAGACACAAATCAACCAAAACCCTAATGTCACCTAGATACTCCAATGCCACCTCAAGTATCCGTGGGTATGATTATATGATATGCATCACACAATCTCAAATTCATCTATTCAACCAACACAAAGGACCTCAAAGAGTGCCCCAAAGTTTCTATCGGAGAATCACGACGAAAACGTGTGCCAACCCCTATGCATAGGTTCATGGGCGGAACCCACAAGTTGATCACCAAAACATACATCAAGTGAATCACGTGGTATCCCATTGTCACCACAGATACGCACGGCAAGACATACATCAAGTGTTCTCAAATCTTTAAAGACTCAATTCGATAAGATTACTTCAATGGGGAAACTCAATCCATTACAAGAGAGTAGAGGGGGGAAGAAACATCATAGGATCCAAATATAATAGCAAAGCTCGTGATACATCAAGATCGTATCACCTCAAGAACATGAGAGAGAGAGATCAAACACATAGCTACTGGTACATACCCTCAGCCCTGAGGGAGAACTACTCCCTCCTCGTCATGGAGAGCACTGGGATGATGAAGATGGCCACCAGAGAGGGATTGCCCCCTCCGGCAGGGTGCCGGAACAGGTCTAGATTGGTTTTCGGTGGCTACGGAGGCTTCTGGCGGCGGAACTCCCGATCTATTGTGCTCTCGGATGTTTTTAGGGTATATGGAGATATATAGGCGGAAGAAGTACATTAGGGGAGCCACGAGGGGCCCACGAGGGTGGAGGGCGCGCCTAGGGGGGTGGGCGCGCCCCCTGCCTCGTGGCCTCCTTGTTGCTTCCCTTACGTGGACTCCAAGTCTCCCGGGTTGCTTTCCTTCCAAAAATAAGTTCCGTCAAGTTTCAGGTCAATTGTACTCCGTTTGATTTTCCTTTTCTGTGATACTCTAAAACAAGCTAAAAACAGAAACTGGCACTGGGCTCTGGGTTAATAGGTTAGTCCCAAAAATCATATAAAATAGCATATAAATGCATATAAAACATCCAAGGTTGATAATATAATAGCATGGAACAATAAAAAATTATAGATACGTTGGAGACGTATCAGCATCCCCAAGCTTAATTCCTGCTCATCCTCGAGTAGGTAAATGATAAAAGTAGAATTTTTGATGTGGAATGCTACCTAACATATTTATCCATGTAGTTCTCTTTATTGTGGCAAGAATATTCAGATCCATAAGATTCAAGAAAAAAGTTTAATATTGACATAAAAAATAATAATACTTCAAGCATACTAACTAAGCAATCATGTCTTCTCAAAATAACATGGCCAAAGAAAGCTATCCCTACAAAATCATATAGTTTGGCTATGCTCCATCTTCACCACACAAAATATTTAAATCATGCACAACCCCGATGACAAGCCAAGCAATTGTTTCATACTTTTGATGTTCTCAAACTTTTTCAATCTTCATGCAATATATGAGCATGAGCCATGGATACAACACTATAGGTGGAATAGAATGGTGGTTGTGGAGAAGACAAAAAGGAGAAGATAGTCTCACATCAACTAGGCGTATCAATGGGCTATGGAGATTCCCATCAATAGATATCAATGTGAGTGAGTAGGGATTGCCATGCAACAGATGCACTAGAGCTATAAATGTATGAAAGCTCAACAAAAGAAACTAGTGGGTGTGCATCCAACTCGCTTGCTCACGAAGACCTAGGGCATTTTGAGGAAGCCCATCATTGGAATATACAAGCCAAGTTCTATAATGAAAGATTCCCACTAGTATATGGAAGTGACAACATAGGAGACTCTCTATCATGAAGATCATGGTGCTACTTTGAAGCGCAAGTGTGGTAAAAGGATAGTAGCATTGCCCCTTCTCTCTTTTTCTCTCAATTTTTTTATTTTTTTATTTGGGCCTTCTTTTTTTATGGCCTCTTTTCTCTTTTTTATTTGGTCTTCTTTGGCCTCTTTTATTTATTTATTTTCGTCCGGAGTCTCATCCTGACTTGTGGGGGAATCATAGTCTCCATCATCCTTTCCTCACTGGGACAATGCTCTAATAATGATGATCATCACACTTTTATTTACTTACAACTCAAGAATTACAACTCGATACTTAGAACAAGATATGACTCTATATGAACGCCTCCGGCGGTGTACTGGGATGTGTAATGACTCATGAGTGACATGTATGAAAGAATTATGAATGCTGGATTTGCCACAAATACGATGTCAACTATGTGATCATGCAAAGCAATATGACAATAATGAAACGTGTCATAATAAATGGAACGGTGGAAAGTTGCATGGCAATATATCTCGGAATGGCTATGGAAATGCCATAATAGGTAGATATGGTGGCTGTTTTGAGGAAGGTATATGGTGGGTTAAAGGTACCGGCGAAAGTTGCGTGGTACTAGAGAGGCTAGCAATGGTGGAAGGGTGAGAGTGCGCATAATCCATGGACTCAAGATTAGTCATAAAGAACTCACATACTTATTGCAAAAATTTATTATTTATCGAAACAAAGTACTACGCGCATGCTCCTAGGGGGATAGATTGGTAGGAAAAGACCATCGATCGTCCCCGACCGCCACTCATAAGGAAGACAATAAATAAATAAATCATGCTCCGACTTCGTCACATAACGGTTCACCATACATGTATGCTACGGGAATCACAAACTTTAGAACAAGTATTTCTCAAATTCACAACTACTCAACTAGCATGACTCTAATATCACCATATCTCCATATCTCAAAACAATCATCAAGTATCAAACTTCTCTTAGTATTCAATGCACTTGTATTAAAGTTTTTATTATATCCCTCTTGGATGCCCATCATATTAGGACTAAATTCATAGCCAAAGCAAACTACCATGCTGTTCTAAAGACTCTCAAAATAATATAAGTGAAGCATGAGAGTTCATCTATATCTTCAAAATAAAACCACCACCGTGCTCTAAAAAGATATAAGTGAAGCACTAGAGCAACAACAAACTACTCCGAAAGATATAAGTGAAGGTCAATGAGTAGTCGAATAATTATGAAACTATATGAAGACTCTATAACATTTAATAATTTAATATCTTGGTATTTTAGTCAAACAGCAAGCAAAACTAAATAAAATAAAATGATGCTCCAAGCAAAACACATATCATGTGGCGAATAAAAATATAGCTCCAAGTAAAGTTACCGATGAACGAAGACGAAAGAGGGGATGCCTTCCGGGGCATCCCCAAGCTTAATCTTTTGGTTGTCCTTGAATATTACCTTGGGGTGCCTTGGGCATCCCCAATCTTAGGCTCTTGCCACTCCTTATTCCATAGTCCATCGAATCTTTACCCAAAACTTGAAAACTTCACAACACAAAACTTAACAGAAAACTCGTAAGCTCCGTTAGTATAAGAAAATAAATCACCACTTAGGTACTGTTGTGAACTCATTATTTATTGATATTTGTGTTATATCTACTGTATTACAACTTCTCTATGGTTCATACCCTCCGATAGTATTCATAGATTCATCGAAATAAGCAAACAACACATAGAAAACAGAATTTGTCAAAAACTGAACAGTCTGTAGTAATCTGTATCAAACGTATACTTATGGAACTCATAAAATTCTAAAATAAATTGGTGGACCTGAGTAATTTGTATATTAATCATCTTAAAAAAGAATTAACTAAATAGGACTCCCGAATAAAAAATGGCAGCAATTCTCGTGACGGCTAAAGTTTCTGTTTTTTACAGCATGATCGCAAAGACTTTCCCCAAGTCTTCCCAAAGGTTCTATTTGGCACAAACACTAATTAAAAGCATAAAACCACATCTAAACAAAGTCTAGATGAATTATTTATTACTAAACAGGAGCAAAAATAAGGAACAAAAATAAAGTTGGGTTGCCTCCCAACAAGCGCTATCGTTTAACGCCCCTACCTAGGCATGATGATTTCAATGATGCTCACATAAAAGATAAGAATTGTAACATAAAGAGAGCATCATGAAGAATATGACTAGCACATTTAAGTCTAACCCACTTCCTATGCATAGGGGTTTTGTGAGCAAACAACTTATGGGAACAATAATCAACTAGCATAGGAAGGCAAAACAAGCATAACTTCAAAACTTTAAGCACATAGAGAGGAAACTTGATATTATTGCAATTCCTACAAGCATATATTCCTCCCTCATAATAATTTTCAGTAGCATCATGAATGAATTCAACAATATAACCAGCACCTAAAGCATTCTTTTCATGATCTATAAGCATAGAAATTTTACTACTCTCCACATAAGCAAGATTCTTCTCATTCGGAATAGTGGAAGTATCATAAGAAACTCGAATACTATAAATTGTTTCCACATTAGAAGCGTAATGTTTAGAAAAAGGGTAATCACAATCATGACAAGTTTTATAAATATAATCACTACTTTTTATAGCATAAGTATCATCACAATAATCATCGTAAGTAGGAGGCATGCTATCATCATTATAAATTTGCATATCAAAACTTGGGAGACTAAAAATATCATCTTCATTAAACGTAGCATCCCCAAGCTTGGGAAAAACATTAATTGCAGCAAATATATTCTCAAAAACATCATCTTCATCAAACATAGCATCCCCAAGCTTGGGCCTTTTCATATTATAAGCGTAATCACTCTCATCATTAATATTATGGATATCACCAATAGTATAGCAATTATCATATTCTTCCAAGAAAGTGCCAAAAAGATTTTCAAGATCATAAGAAGTATCATTATCTTCCACAATTATATTTTCATGAGGCATAATAGTAATATGAGCAGCATTATTTGGGAGATATATATTTTTACCTCTCTTCGTTTTTCTTTTCTTCTTCGTCACCACATCATGTGTGGGTTCAATCCTCTTTTTGGAGCTCCTTATTAATGAGATTGATTGAATAGGAGGCTCCTCCTCGTTACCTGATTCATCACAAGAAATAATAGAAGGGTATTGGGAAGTCTCTTCCCTTTCATTAGTATTCTCTTCATCTTCTATTTGTTTCCTTTTCTTTATGTAGTTGGCAATATAAGGATTTTCAATGCAATTTACTGCACAATACATATAAATTTCCTCTAGATCAAAATGAAGAACTCTATCAAGGGAAAAATTTGGAATATCCTTAGTTATACGTTTCATTTCTTCGTAGCCCATAAGCAAACTAAGTTCATTATAATGTGCAATGGAAATCAAGTCATCACAATTTTTGGACACGATTAGATCATGAAACAATTTGCATCGGATAGTTAAATGACCACGTTCATTACAAAGCTCACAAGTATGGCCAAGAAAATTTAAATCTTCAGCACAAACATCTAGCCTTTCTTGTAACAATTTAGTTTCTAAGTACTTATGCCTCTTGCAATATCTATCTTCCCTATTTGGTTTGTACTTGCAAACCCAATGCACTCCACAAAAATTGACATGTTTATAGGAGACATTTTCATCATAACTAGTGCAATCATCATTAGTATCATGGATATTCAAAGAATTCGTACTAACAACAGAGCAATCATGCTCCTTATTCACATATTTTATGCCAAGCATTCTATGTAATTCTTCTTCTAGCATTTGAGCACAATTTTCCTTTCCATCATACTCACGAAAGATATTAAAAAGATGAAGCGTATGAGGTAAACTCAATTCCATTTTTTATAGTTTTCTTTTATAAACTAGACTAGTGCTAAAACAAGAAACTAAAAGACTCGATTGAAAGATCTAAAGATATACCTTCAAGCGCTCACCTCCCCGGCAACGGCGCCAGAAAAGAGCTTGATATCTACTACACAACCTTCTTCTTGTAGATGTTGTTGGGCCTCCAAGTGCAGAGGTTTGTAGGACAGTAGAAAATTTCCCTCAAGTGGATGACCTAAGGTTTATCAATCCGTAGGAGGCGTAGGATGAAGATGGTCTCTCTCAAGCAACCCTACAACCAAATAACAAAGAGTCTCTTGTGTCCCCAACACACCCAATACAACAGTAAATTGTATAGGTGCACTAGTTCGGCTAAGAGATGGTGAGACAAGTGGTATATGGATAGTAGATAAAAGTGAGCGTAAACGCTATTGCAATGTTAGGAAACAAGGCCTAGGGTTCATACTTTCACTAGTGCAAGTTCTCTCAACAATAATAACATAATTGGATCATATAAATATCCCTCAACATGCAACAAAGAGTCACTCCAAAGTCACTAATAGCGGAGAACGAACGAAGAGATTATGGTAGGGTACGAAACCACCTCAAAGTTATTCTTTCCAATCAATCCGTTGGGCTATTCCTGTAAGTGTCACAAACAGACCTAGAGTTCGTACTAGAATAACATCTTAAGACACAAATCAACCAAAACCCTAGTGTCACCTAGATACTCCAATGTCACCTCAAGTATCCGTGGGTATGATTATACGATATGCATCACACAATCTCAGATTCATCTATTCAACCAACACAAATGACCTCAAAGAGTGCCCCAAAGTTTCTACCGGAGAATCACGATGAAAACGTGTGCCAACCCCTATGCATAGGTTCATGGGCGGAACCCGCAAGTTGATCACCAAAACATACATCAAGTGAATCACGTGGTATCCCATTGTCACCATAGATACGCACGGCAAGACATACGTCAAGTGTTCTCAAATCTTTAAAGACTTAATCCGATAAGATTACTTCAAAGGGGAAACTCAATCCATTACAAGAGAGTAGAGGGGGGAAGAAACATCATAGGATCCAAATATAATAGCAAAGCTCGCGATACATCAAGATCGTATCACCTCAAGAACACGAGAGAGAGAGAGATCAAACACATAGCTATTGGTACATACCCTCAGCCCCGAGGGAGAACTACTCCCTCCTCGTCATGGAGAGCACCGGGATGATGTAGATGGCCACCGGAGAGGGATTGCCCCCTCTGGCATGGTGCCAGAATGGGTCTAGATTGGTTTTCGGTGGCTACGGAGGCTTCTGGCGGCTGAACTCCCGATCTATTGTGCCCCCGGATGTTTTTAGGGTATATGGAGATATATAGGCGGAAGAAGTACGTTAGGGGAGCCACGAGGGGCCCACAAGGGTGGTGGGCGCGCCTAGGGGGTGGGCGCGCCCCCTGCCTCGTGGCCTCCTTGTTGCTTCCCTTACGTGGACTCCAAGTCTCCCGGGTTGCTTTCCTTCCAAAAATAAGTTCCGTGAAGTTTCAGGTCAATTGGACTCCGTTTGATTTTCCTTTTTTGCGATACTCTAAAACAAGGTAAAAACAGAAACTGGCACTGGGCTCTTGGTTAATAGGTTAGTCCCAAAAATCATATAAAATAGCATATAAATGCATATAAAACATCCAAGGTTGATAATATAATAGCATGGAACAATCAAAAACTATAGATACATTGGAGACGTATCAGCCACCACCTGCCCGAGCTCCTCCCGTTTGCTCTCACCCCCTGGCGCCATCGCTGCCGATGCTCCCAGCCACCTGGATCGCGCCCCATCTTCCCCATTGGCCAGGACCAGCCTCGACCCTCTCTCTCTCTTTGTTATCCTCCTCCCGTCATTTCTCTCTCTCAATCTGAAGCTCTCTTTTGAACAGAGGACCTGGACCTCGCTCCCTTGCCGCCCGTCGCGCCGCTGACAACCAGCTCGCCGGAGCAGCTCCTCCTGCCGACGTCCGCTGCCGTCTTCCCGGCGACCACCACGGCAAGCTCCACCGCCTCCCTCGCTCCAGCTCCGCCGCTGCCCGCGTCTTCGCCAAGACCTGTCGCCGCCGCGCAAAGTTCCTCTGCCTCCCCTGCACGAGCACGGGAGCGCGCCCGGTTCCTCCGGCCACCAGAGCCTCTGACTAGCCTCGCCGCGTGGACCTCCTCCCCCACCTAGCAGATCTAGCCTCTCATGCCCGGTCGCCACGCCGTTCGTCTTCGTCTAGCACCGCCCCGCCTTGGCGTCCTCTGCATCGAGCGGGATAGCGAAATCTTCTCGATTACTTGCCTCGACTGCGTTGACTAGTCGCCTCGCCTTGTCCCGATTTCCACCCTGCGCGAGCCGGCCCAGCAACCCCCCGTGCCACGCCAGCAGACCAAGTTTCCCCACTGAGCCGGCCCATGTGCCATGGTGAGCAGCCCAGCTCGATATAAGTTTCAGCCCGTGGACGTTTTTATTTCCCTGGACGATTTTGACTAATTTTCTAGAGAGGGCGGTTTTACAGGAAAGCCCCTCTAGATCATGCATTTAATAAATCATCAACCGTGCATCGGTTTAAAATGTTTTAAACATGTAACTTGCTTAGAATTTTGTGTAGTTTAATAATTTCCAACTTTCATGCATGTTTAAAATGTTCTTTGTGTAATTTTGCCCATATGCCATGCTAAAATGATTTAATTCATGGCTAATTAACCGTAGCTCGGTTTTAAATAATATTTATATGTAAATGGGGTAGAAAAATGCATAGTTTATCATTGTGGCTTTACTTTGCATGTTTAATAACTCTAAAATATGGTTTAGGGCAGAACAGTATCAAATCCATATATTGCACATGGGGATCTTCCGGAATTGTTGTTTGTTGTTCCGGCCTCATTTAAACATGCCTAGTTAAGTAGTTTTATTATGCTTCACCCCTTGCCATGCTAACCAATATTTAATATTTCTTGGGTACATAAACGAGACCGAACTAAATAACTTGAATGTGGTGTTCCATCAATATGCAACTCGTTGCATATTGAGCTCCACTTAATTTGTAGTATTGTTTGTGCACTTTGCCATGACATGCCTCATTAAACTGGACATGCATCATACTGGGTTGTGCATCATACCATGTTTATGTGGTGGTTGTTTACTATGTTGTTTGCTTCTTTCCGGGTTGCTTCTCTCGTTAGCTTCGGTTCTGTTTCGGAGTTGTGAGGTTCGTTCGACTACGTCCGTTTGTCTTCTTCATGGACTCGTTCTTCTTCCTTGCGGGATCTCAGGCAAGATGACCATACCCTAAATCACTTCTATCTTTGCTTGCTAGTTGTTCGCTCTATTGCTATGTCGCGCTACCTACCACTTGCTATATCATGCCTCCCATATTGCCATGTCACGACTCCAACCCACCTTTCCTAGCAAACCGTTGTTTGGCTATGTTACCGCTTTTGCTTAGCCCCTCTTATAGCGTTGTTAGTTGCAGGTGAAGATGAGATTTGTTCCATGTTGGAACATGGATATGTTGGGATATCACAATATCTCCCATTTAATTAATGCATCTATATACTTGGTAAGGGTGGAAGGCTCGGCCTTATGCCTGGTGTTTTGTTCCACACTTGCCGCCCTAGTTTCTGTCATACCGGTGTTATGTTCCTTGATTTTGCATTCCTTACGTGGTTGGGTGTTATGGGAACCCCTTGACAGTTCGCTTTGAATAAAACTCCTCCAGCAAGGCCCAACCTTGGTTTTACCATTTGCCTCACCACCACCTACTTTTCCCATGGGAGTCGCGCTCCCGAGGGTCATCTTTATTTTAACCCCCCGGGGCCAGTCCTTGTCTAAGTGTTAGTCCGAACCAGAGCACCGTGCCGGAACGTCCCTTGGCAACTTGGGTTATGTTGGTACCTGCACGCTTAGCTTATCTGGTGTTACCCTGAGAACGAGATATGTGCAGCTCCTATCAGGATGTCGGCACATCGGGCGGTCTTGCTGGTCTTGTTTTACCATTGTCGAAATGTCTTGTAACCGGTATTCCGAGCCTGATCGGGTCTTCCTAGGAGAAGGAATATCCTTCGTTGACCGTGAGAGCTTGTGATGGGCTAAGTTGGGACACCCCTGCAGGGTTTGAACTTTCGAAAGCCGTGCCCGCGGTTATGGGAAAATGGGAATTTGTTAATGTCCGATTGTAGAGAACTTGACACTTAACTTAATTAAAATGCATCAACCGCGTGTGTAGCCGTGATGGTCTCTTTCCGGCGGATTCCGGGAAGTGAACACGGTTCTTGTGTTATGCTTGAACATAAGTAGCTTTCAGGATCACTTCTTGATCATTTCTAGCTTCTCAACCGCTGCGTTGCTTCTCTTCTCGCTCTTATTTGCGTATGTTAGCCACCATATATGCTTAGTGCTTGCTGCAGCTCGACCTCACTACCCTTTCCTACCCATAAGCTTAAATAGTCTTGATCTCGCGGGTGTGAGATTGCTGAGTCCCCGTGGCTCACAGATACTTCCAAACAGTTGCAGGTGCTGATGATACCAATGCAGGTGACGCAACCCAGTTCAAGTGGGAGCTCAATGAAGATCTTGTTCGTTGTGTTGTTTTCGTTTCCTGTTGATCAGTAGTGGAGCCCAGTTGGGACGATTGGGGATCTAGCATTTGGGGTTGTCTTCTTTTATTTTGGTTCCGTAGTCGGGACTTGATTGTATTCTGGATGATGTATGTTTAACTTGTATTTGTGTGAAGTGGCGATTGTAAGCGAACTCTTTATCCCTTTCTTATTCACTACATGGGACTGTGTGAAGATTACCCCTCTTGCGACAAACCTACCATGCGGCTATGCCTCTAAGTCGTGCCCCGACACGTAGAAGATATAGCCGCATTGTGGGTGTTACATAATTCCTATTTGCAACAATAAGAACATCATTAATATTTCCCATAGGTTTCTTAATAGTGGAATCCGCAAGGTGCAAGTTTAGAGAACAATCATCAAATTCGCGGAAACCTAGCAAATCACACAAAGTTTTTGGAATCGTGGAAACACTAGCACCCAAATCACACAAAGCATAGCATTCATGATCTTTAATTTTTATTTTAATAGGTTCCCACTCATCATAAAGTTTTCTAGGGATAGAAACTTCCAACTCAAGTTTTTCTTCAGAAGATTGCATCAAAGCATCAACGATATGTTTAGTAAAAGTTTTATTTTGACTATAAGCATGAGGAGAATTCAACATGGATTGCAACAAGGAAATACAATCTATCAAAGAGCAATTATAATAATTAAATTCCTTGAAATCCAAGATAGTGGGTTCGTTGCTATTTAAAGTTTTAACCTCTTCAATCCCACTTTTAACAATTTTTGCATCACGATCTAAAAACTCCGAATTTTTGGGACGCCTTCTAACTAAAGTTGACTCATCTCAAGTCCCATCATTATCAAAATTCATATTTGCACAACAAAGATTTAATAGGGGACACATCAATAACTTTTAGATCTTCATCTTTATTATCATGAAAACTAGAAGAACACGCTTTCACCAAGCAATCTCTTTTAGCATGCATCCTAGCGGTTTTTTCTTTGCACTCATCAATGGAAATTCTCATAGCTTTGAGAGATTCATTGATATCATGCTTAGGTGGAATATATCTAAGTTTCAAAGAATCAACATCAAGAGAAATTCTATCCCCGTTCCTAGCCAACTCATCAATCTTAAGCAATTTTTCTTCAATCAAAGCATTGAAACTCTTTTGTGAACTAATAAATTATTTAATACTAGATTCAAAATCAGAGGGCATCTTATTATAATTTCCATAAGAATTTTTGTAGGAATTGCCATAATTATTAGAGGAATTACTAGGAAACAGCCTAGAATTATAATTACCTCTATACGGGTTGTTACCAAAATTGTTCATACCAACAAAATTCACATCCATATATTCATTATTATTCTCAATCAAAGTAGACAAAGGCATATCATTAGGATCAGTAGGAGCACTCTTATTAGCAAACAATTTCATAAGTTCATCCATCTTTCCACCCAAAACATTAATCTCTTCAATTGCATGCACTTTTTTACTAGTAGATCTTTCAGTGTCCCATTGAGAATAATTAACCATAATATTATCTAGGAGTTTGGTAGCTTCTCCTAAAGTGATTTACATAAAAGTGCCTCCCGCGGCCGAATCTAAAAGATTTCTAGAAGAAAAATTCAATCCGACATATTTTTTTTGCATAATCATCCGTAAATTCAATCCATTTGTAGGGCAATTACGTATCATTAATTTCATCCTCTCCCAAGCTTGTGCAACATGTTCATGATCAAGTTGCTTAAAATTCATAATATCGTTTCTAAGAGAGATGATCTTAGCGGGAGGAAAATACTTAGACATAAAAGCATCTTTGCACTCATTCCATGAATCAATACTATTTTTAGGAAAAGATGAAAACCAAGCTTTAGCACGATCTCTAAGTGAAAACAAAAATAGCTTAAGTTTAACAATACCATTATCCACATCTTTATTCTTTTGCATATCACACAAATCAACAAAGTTATTTAGATGGGAAGCGACATCTTCACTAGGATGGCCAGAAAACAGATCTTTCATGACAAGATTTAGCAAAGCAGTATTAATTTCACAAGATTCAGCATCGGTAAGAGGAGCAATCGGAGTGCTAATAAAATAGTTATTGTTGGTATTGGCAAAGTCACACAATTTAGTATTATCTTGAGTCATCATGACAAGCAAGCAGTCCAACACACAAGCAAATAAGAAGCAAGCGAAAGAGGCAAATTGAAAAGGAGAAGGGGAACGGAAAAGAGGGCGAATAAAACAGCAAGGGTGAAGTGGGGGAGAGGAAAACAAGAGGCAAATGGCAAATAATGTAATGTGAAGGATAAGAGTTGTGATGGGTACTTGGTATGTCTTGACTTGGCGTAGATCTCCCTGGCAACAGTGCCAGAAATCCTTCTTGCTACCTCTTGAGCACTGCGTTGGTTTTCCCTTGAAGAGGAAAGGGTGGTGCAGTAAAGCAGCGTAAGTATTTCCCTTAGTTTTTGAGAACCAAGGTATCAATCCAGTAGGAGACCACGCGCGAGTCACCTCGTACCTACACACACACAAATAAGAATCTCTCAACCAACGCGATAAAGGGGTTGTCAATCCCTTCATGACCACTTGCAAGAGTGAGATCTGATAGAGGTCATAATAATAAGATAAGTATTTTTGGTATTTCTATGATATAGATTGAAAGTAAAAGATAGCAAAATAAAGTAGATTTGAAACTTGTATGATGGAAAATAGACCCGGGGGCCATAGGTTTCACTAGTGGCTTCTCTCAAGATAGCATAAGTATTATGGTGGGTGAACAAATTACTATCGAGCAATTGATAGAAAAGCGAATAATTATGAGAATATCTAGGCATGATCATGTATATAGGCATCACGTTCGCGACAAGTAGACCATAACGATTCTGCATCTACTACTATTACTCCACACATCGATCGCTATCCAGCATGCATCTAGAGTATTAAGTTCATAAGAACAGAGTAACGCCTTAAGAAAGATGACATGATGTAGAGGGATAAACTCATGCAATATGATATAAACCCCATCTTTTTATCCTCGATGGCAACAATACAATACGTGTTGTTTCCCTTTCTGTCACTGGGATCGAGCACCGCAAGATTGAACCCAAAGCTAAGCACTTCTCCCATTGCAAGAAAGATCAATCTAGTAGGCCAAACCAAATTGATAATTCGAAGAGACTTGCAAAGATAAACCAATCATACATAAAAGAATTCATAGAAGATTCAAATATTGTTCATAGATAAACTTGATCATAAACCCACAATTCATCGGATGTCGACAAACACACTGCAAAAAGAAGAGTTACATCAAGGAGAACTTTGTATTGAGATCCAAAGAGAGAGAAGAAGCCATCTAGCTACTAGCTATGGACCCGAAGGTCTGAAGTAAACTACTCACACATCATCGGAGGGGCCATGGAGTTGATGTAGAGGCCCTCCGTGATCAATGCCCCCTCCGGCGGAGCTCCGGAAAAGGCCCCAAGATGGGATCTCTTGGGTATAGAAGGTTGCGGAGGTGGAATTAGGTTTTCGTGGTGCTCTCAGATGTTTGCGGGGTACATGGATATATATAGGAGGAAGAAGTAGGTCGGTGGAGCAACGAGGGGTCCACGAGGGTGGAGGGCGCGCCCAGGGGGTGGAGGGCGCGCCCAGGGGGGTGGGCGCACCCCCTGCCTCATGGCCTCCTCGATTGATTCTTGACGTCCACTCCAAGTCTCCTGGATCACGTTTGTTCCAAAAATAACGCTCCCAAAGGTTTCATTCCGTTTGGACTCCGTTTGATATTCCTTTTCGGTGAAACTCTAAAATAGGCAAAAAAAACAACAATTTGGGCTGGGCCTCCGGTTAATAGGTTAGTCCCAAAAATAATATAAAAGTGTAAAAATAAGCCCATTAACATCCGAAACAGATAATATAATAGCATGGAACAATCAAAAATTGTAGATACGTTGAAGACGTATCACTGGCGGTAATGTTACTGTCTGCAAAGCTTGACTTGTTGCGAAAGGTTTTCGACAAGTTCAAGGAGTTGACTACAATGAGACGTTCTCACCCGTAGTGATGCTTAAGTCCGTCCGAATCATGTTAGCAATTGCTGAAGGAAATATGCCCTAGAGACAATAATAAAGTTGTTATTTATATTTCCTTATATCATGATAAATGTTTATTATTCATGCTAGAATTGTATTAACCGGAAACTTAGTACACATGTGAATACATAGACAAACAGAGTGTCATTAGTTTGCCTCTACTTGATTAGCTCGTTGAATCAATGATGGTTATGTTTCCTAACCATAGACATGAGTTGTCATTTGATTAAGAGGATCACATCATTAGAGAATGATCTGATTGACTTGAACCATCTGTTAGCTTAGCATGATGATCGTTTAGTTTGTTGTTATTGCTTTCTTCATGACTTATACATGTTCCTATGACTATGAGATCATGCAACTCCCGAGTACCGGAGGAACACTTTGTGTGCTACCAAACGTCACAACGTAACAGGGTGATTATAAAGGTGCTCTACAGGTGTCTCCGATGGTACTTGTTGAGTTGGCATAGATTGGGAATATGATTTGTCACTCCGATTGTCGGAGAGGTATCTCTGGGCCCTCTCGGTAATGCACATCATAATAAGCCTTGCAAGCAATGTAGATAATGAGTTAGTTACAGGATGTAGCATTATGGAACGAGTAAAGAGACTTGCCAGTAACGATATTGAACTAGGTATTGAGATACCGACGATCGAATCTCGGGCAAGTAACATACCGATGACAAAGGGAACAACATATGTTGTTATGCGGTTTGACCGTTAAAGATCTTCGTAGAATATGTAGGAACCAATATGAGCATCCATGTTTCGCTATTGGTTATTGACCGGAGACGAGTCTCTCTCATGTCTACATAGTTCTCAAACCCGTAGGGTCCGCATGCTTAAAGTTCGGTGACAATCAGTAATATGAGTTTATGCGTTCTGATGTACCGAAGGTAGTTTGGGGTCTCGGATATGATCACGGACATGACGAGGAGTCTCGAAATGGTCGAGACATAAAGATTTATATATTGGAATCCTATATTAGGACATCGGAATAGTTCCATGTGAAATCGGGATTTTACCGGAGTGCCGGGGGGGTTACCGGAACCCCCCGGGGGTTCATGGGCCTTGTTGGGCCCTAGTGGAGAGAGTGAGGGGCCGGCTAGGGCAGGCCACGCGCCCCCTCCCCTTGAGTCTGAATAGGACAAGGAAGGGTGCGGCGCCCCCTTGCCTTTCCCCTCTCCCACTCCTTCCTTCCCCCTCCTAGTGGGACTAGGAAGGGGGAGTCCTACTCCCACTAGGAGGAGGACTCCTCCTCTTGGCGCGCCCTGCTAGGCCCGGCCGGCCTCCCCCCTTGCTCCTTTACATACGGGGGCAGGGGCACCCCAAGACACACAAGTTGGCCAGTTGATCTTTTAGCCGTGTGCGGCGCCCCCCTCCACCATAATCCACCTCGGTCATATCGTAGCGGTGCTTAGGCGAAGCCCTGCGTCGGTAGCATCATCATCACCGTCATCACGCCGTCGTGCTGACGGAACTCTCCCTCGAAGCTCTGCTGGATCGGAGTTCGTGGGACGTCACCGAGCTGAACGTGTGCTGAACTCGGAGGTGTCATACGTTCGGTACTTGGATCGGTCGGATCGTGAAGACATACGACAACATCAACCGCGTTCTCATAACGCTGCCGCTTACGGTCTACAAGGGTACATGGACGGCACTCTCCCCTCTCGTTGCGATGCATCACCATGATCTTGCGTGTGCGTAGGATTTTTTTTGAAATTACTGCGTTCCCCAACAGTGGCATCCGAGCTAGGTTTATGCGTAGATGTTATATGCACGAGTAGAACACAAAGGAGTTGTGGGCGTGGGTATATACATATTGCTTGCCGTCACTAGTTTATTGTTGATTCAGCGGCATTGTTGGATGAAGCGGCCCAGACCGACATTATGTGTACGCTTACGCGAGACTGGTTCTACCGACGTGCTTTGCACATAGGTGGCTAGTGGGTGTCTGTTTCTCCAGCTTTAGTTGAATCGGATTCAATGAACAGGGTTATTTCTGAAGATCAAAAATCAATCACTATACCGCGTTGTGGTTTTTGATGCGTAGGTAAGAACGGTTCTTGCTCAGCCCGTAGCAGCCACGTAAAACTTGCAACAACAATGTAGAGGACGTCTAACTTGTTTTTGCATGGCATGTTGTGATGTGATATGGTCAAGACATGATGCTAAATTTTATTGTATGAGATGATCATGGTTTGTAACACAGTTATCGGTAACTGGCAGGAGCCATATGGTGTTCGCTTTATTGTATGAAATGCAATCGCCATGTAATTGCTTTACTTTATCACTAAGCGGTAGCGATAGTCGTGGAGACAATAGTTGGCGTGACGACAATGATGCTTCGATGGAGATCAAGGTGTCAAGCTGGTGACGATGGTGATCATGACGGTGCTTTGGAGATGAAGATCAAAGGCACAAGATGATGATGGCCATATCATATCACTTATATAGATTGCATGTGATTTTTATCTTTTATGCATCTTATTTTGCTTAGATCGATGGTAGCATTATAAGATGATATCTCACTAAATTTCAAGGTATAAGTGTTCTCCCTGAGTATGCACCATTGTGAAAGTTTGTCGTGCCGAGACACCACGTGATGATCGGGTGTGATAAGCTATATGTTCACATACAACGGGTGCAAGCCAGTTTTGCACACGCAGAATACTCAAGTTAAACTTGACGAGCCTAGCATATGCAGACATGGCCTCGGAACACTGAGACCGAAAGGTCGAGCGTGAATCATATAGTAGATATGATCAACATAGTGATGTTCATGATAACCCACAAGTATAGGGGATCGCAAACAGTTTTTGAGGGTAGAGTATTCAACCCAAATTTATTGATTCGACACAAGGGGAGCCAAAGAATATTCTCAAGTATTAGCAGATGAGTTGTCAATTCAACCGCACCTGGAAACTTAATATCTGCAGCAAGGTATTTAGTAGCAAAGTAATATGATAGTAGTGGTAACGATAGCAAAAGTAATATTTTTGGGTTTTGTAGTGATTGTAACAGTAGCAGCGGAAAAGTAAATAAGCGAAGAACAATACATGAAAAGCTCGTCGGCATTGGATCGGTGATGGAGAATTATGCCAAATGCGATCGATCATGTAACAGTCATAACCTAGGGTGACAGAGAACTAGCTCCAGTTCATCAATGTAATGTAGGCATGTATTCCGAATATAGTCATACGTGCTTATGGAAAAGAACTTGCATGACATCTTTTGTCATACCCTCCCGTGGCAGTGGGGTCCTATTGGAAACTAAGGGATGTTAAGGCCTCCTTTTAATAGAGTACCGGACCAAAGCATTAACACACAGTGAATACATGAACTCCTCAAACTACAGTCATCACCAGTAAGTATCCCGATTATTGTCACTTAGGGGTTAACGGATCATAACACATAATAGGTGACTATAGACTTGCAAGATAGGATGAAGAACTCTCATATATTGATGAAAACATAATAGGTTCAGATCTGAAATCATGGCACTCGGGCCCTAGTGACAAGCATTAAGCATAGCAAAGTCATAGCAACATCAATCTCAGAACATAGTGGATACTAGGGATCAAACCCTAACAAAACTAACTCGATTACATGAAAAAATCTCATCCAACCCATCACTGTCCAGCAAGCCTACGATGGAATTACTCACGCATGTCGGTGAGCATCATGAAATGGTGATGGAGGAAGGTTGATGATGACGATGGCGACGGATTCCCCTCTCCGGAGCCCCGAACGGACTCTAGATCAGCCATCCCAAGAGAGTTTAGGTCTTGGCGGCGGCTCCGAATCGTAAAACGCTATGAATCCTTCTCTCTGATTTTTTTTCTCCCTGAAAGTGAATATATGGAGTCAAGGTTGAGGTCGGTGGAGCGTCAGGGGGCCCACGAGGCAGGGGGCACGCCTATGGGGCAGGGGGCGCGCCTAGGGGGCAGGGCGTGCTCCCACCCTCGTGGACATGGTGTGCGCCCCCTGACGTGGATCTTTCTTCCAGAAATTTTTATATATTCCAAAATAATTCTCCATTGATTTTCAGGGGGGCCACGAGGCAGGGGCGCGCCCACGAGAACTTTTATTTCTGCACAAAAATAAGACCATGGCAATTCTGTTGAAAACAGCGTTAGTCCGGGTTAGTTCCATTCAAATCATGCAAGTTAGTGTGCAAAACAAGGGCATAAGTGTTTGGAAAAGTAGATACGACAGAGACGTATCAACTCCCCCAAGCTTAAACCTTTGCTTGTCCTCAAGCAGTTCCGTTGATAAACTGAAAGTGATAAAGAAAAACTTTTTACAAACTCTGTTTGCTCTTGTTGTTGAAACTTTGTAAAGCCAGCATTCAAGTTTTCAGCAAATATTATGAACTAACCATATTCACAATAACACTTAGGTCTCATGTTTACTCATATCAATGGCATAATCAACTAGCGAGCAATAATAATAAATCTCGGATGACAACACTTTCTCAAAACAATCATAATAGGATATGACAAGATGGTATCTCGCTAGCCCTTTCTAAGACCGCAAAGCATAAATGTAGATCACCTTTAAAGATCAAGGACTGACTAGACATTGTAATTCATGGTAAAAGAGATCCAGTCAAGTCATACTCAATGTAAACTAACAGTAATTGATGCAAATGACAGCGGTGCTCTCCAACTGGTGCTTTTTAATAAGAGGATGATGACTCAACATAAAAGTAAATGGATAGGCCCTTCGCAGAGGGAAGTAGGGATTTGTAGAGGTGCCAGAGCTCGGTTTTGAAATAGATATGAATAATATTTTGAGCGGTATACTTTCATTGTCAACATAACAACTGAGAGATCTCGATATCTTCCATGCTACACACATTATAGGCGGTTCCCAAACAGAATGGTAAAGTTTATACCCCCCCTCCACCAACAAGCATCAATCCATGGCTTGCTCGAAACAACGAGTGCCTCCAACTAACAAGAGTCCCGGGGGAGTTTTGTTTGCAGTTATTTTGATTTGATTTGCATAAAGCATGGGACTGGGCATCCCGGTGACCAGCCATTTTCTCGTGAGTGAGGAGCGGAGTCCACTCCCCTTGAGAATAACCCGCCTAGAATGGAAGATACAGACAACCCTAGTTGATACATGAGCTGTTCGAGCATACAAAACATAATGTTTATTTGAAGGTTTAGAGTTTGGCACCGACAAATTTACTTGGAACGGCAGGTAGATACCCTATATAGGTAGGTATGGTGGACTCATATGGAACAACTTTGGGGTTTATGGAGTTGGATGCACAAGCAGTATTCCCGTTTAGTACAAGCACTACAAAAAAAAAACACTTCCATGATGATACATGTTCGTCACAGTAGGTCGCTTTTTTGTCATGCATGTACATCCATGACAAATTTATGACAGAATCAAGATAGTCATACCTGTGCTGTCGTAGAAGTGTTCCATACATTACCAAAATTATCATCACGGAAGTGTCCACTTCCATGACGATAAATCACGCATAACAGATAAGGATGGCAATTTTACCCATGGACATGGATATCCATGGATATCCGACCCGAATGGCTAGGGTTTGGATATGCTTTTGTGCCCATGGGCGGCGCCCAAATCCGACCCGATTACTCATGGGTAGGGCATGGATATAATATTGTACCCATGGATATATCCAAACCCGACCCGATAGTATGCATTAATGGGCAAAAATCTGCTATCCCTACCCCATAGTCACATCTCCCATTGCAATTTTAAACTTTGTTATGTAAATCATGCAAAAGGAATTGTACAATCCCCACCGTAACTTTCATTAGTTGACATTCAATCCCCACTAACATACTCCAGCGCCCCTTCCTTTATTTTTATCTCCTCGTTAAATGACTCATTATTCCATCTTTTAGTAAAATAATAAATGATATTAGGTTGTTAGTGGATGCTGATTTACCATAAGATGATGTTTACAATAAGTGAAGTCTAGCTTGCCACGAGGTGAAGAATGGAAGATCTTATGTTAACATTGTCTTATGTCATATTTGTATATATTGAGAGGACCCAATGGATATCCAGTGGGTGTGGATATCCATCGGGTTTGGACATGGACACAATTTTTCACCCGTGGTCTTTTTCATGGACGGGCAAAGACTGTCTTCATGGATATGGATATGGATTTGATATTGTTCAACCCGATCCAAACCCGACCCATTGCCATCCTTAGTCATAGAAGTGCTTTCGTCAAGGGTGACCGACACATGGCATCCACCGTAACGGAACGCCATTAAGTTATCGAGTCGGGTTTTGGATCCGATAACCCGTTAACAGCCCCGACGAATGGGGATTTTCCACGTGTAAAATCATCATTGGCTAGAGGAAACACGTGTTGGCTCATCGTCGGGATAGATGTCATCCACTCACTGGACAGAAGGCACCTATGATACGTCGACACATGGCACGACCCAACAAGTTTAAAGGGGCCGGCCCAACTAAAGGCCCACAAGATTTTGCGGACCATAATGGGCCGGCCCAGCTAAAGGCCCATGAGATTTTGCGGACCATAATGGGCTGGCCCAGCTAAAGGCCCATAAGATTTCGTGGGCCATAATGGGCCGGCCCAGGTACAGGCCCACAAGATTTTTGTGTGCCATAATAAGCTGGCCCAGGTAAAGGCCCACAAAATTCTTGCGGATCATAATGGGCCGGCCCAGCTAAAGGCCCACGAGATTTCGCCGACATTAATGGGCCGGCCCAGCTGTAGGCCCACAAGATTTTGAGGACCCTAGTAGGCCGGCCCGTTAACTGGCTGCCATGTTTTGGGCCAAATGCCGGCCCATATTTGATATGGTCTATTAATGGCCTACCACGCTCCGGGCCTAATAGTGTGTCAGGACCCCGACTCGATGTCACATCGATCTAGCCGGTAACACCTCATATCACTTTGCGGCCTCACGCACGGTATCCCCACGGGTGTCGCCTTACCTTTGCCCGGGACCGTTTGCGCCTTTTGGCTCACGTATATGATAGCGTCGCTAGCATCCATATGATAAGGAGCCCGGGCTGACATGACTAGTCGTAAACCCAAAGTGGCACAGACTTACAGGGACAGGCATCCATGACCCAGCTTCGAACGTGTCGGTCATCAGCAAGTGGGTCCGGGCTGTAGCACTGGGCTAGCAGGACTCCGGTAAACCGGGCTGTAGCGGGCTAACAGGACTCCGGTACTCAAAGCGTGACATTTCCCCAAAGGGACAGACACAGGAACGAAGAAGGACACATGCCGGCCAGCCTAAGTGTTCCAGAGCAGTAGCAAGCTACCATGGCTCAGCGGTAACACTAGGAGACATTTC